>NC_033629.1:13370930-13456499 GCF_001540865.1 Ananas comosus | reverse complement strand
CCCACACCACACCAGCCCCCCACTACTCCCCAACCAAGACTCTCTTCTCTGAAGATGAAGTGAAGAGGAGTCAGGAGTCTGAGGGTCTCGTCTCGTGAAGGAGAGAGGGGAGAGAGAGAGAGAGAGAGAGAGAGAGAGAGAGACTGTAAAGAGAGTACACACACCACGGAAAGAGAAAAATGAATATATTATCAAAGAAAAATTTGTCTCTCCCTGAAGGTTACGATCCTTTAATCATAATTTAAGCGCTATAAAGACCCAAAAGAAAAGAA
Source organism: Ananas comosus (assembly GCF_001540865.1). Lineage (NCBI taxonomy): Eukaryota > Viridiplantae > Streptophyta > Magnoliopsida > Poales > Bromeliaceae > Ananas > Ananas comosus. The sequence continues at coordinate 13,456,227 of NC_033629.1, read as the reverse complement.
ATAGAAGAAGAAGAAAAAAAGAAAAGAAAAAAAATAAAAAGGAAGGGGGCTCTAATCTCTAACGCCTTTACCGTACTCGCAGCATTACTCTCTCTCTGTCTCCCCTTTCCTCGCTTTTACCTTCCCCGTCCATACCAGTACGCCACTCCATCTTTATAACGGACGTCAACCAAGTGGTACAGTAGGCACCTGGAAGTTGAATTAGGAGGTAATAAAAGAGATAAAAAATTTAAAAATTTTAATAGTAAATGGTTGCATAGATTCTGTCAACTAATTATTCTCAAATTATCAATCATAGGTTTTAAAATTTAATATTTTAAATCAATGAAATATAAAAGTCGACGTCTATTAAACGACGATGGATATTCTCGAGTTTTAGAATAAAGGACGAAAAAGATATCGGCGATTAAAAATATAAATTTTAGATAAGTCAAACAACGGCCACACATACTCGCTCTAAACGTCGTCGTCTCCTCTAGTTTTCTTCTCTTTTTTTTGTTTTTTAACGTTTATCCTGTTATGTTCCAACCGCACCATCTGGCCCAGATCCTTTACTGATCGCCTTGTCCACCGAGACCGCATACCCCGCCCACCACCGCCCTCGCCGTTTGTCCGCGTCAGTGATGAGCGATCAGCTCCTCCAGTACTCGCAGCCACATTGTCAATGTATGGTGGAGACGCCGACTATAGCGACTGCACAGTCCGAGGCTTAGGCATACGGTCTTGCCGTGTTGGACCTATAGCTTAGCGTAGTAGAGTGATAGCGTAGTTAAACAGTAAATCTTGGCAAAGGGAGAAAAGAATGTATATTATTATTTATTATTTGTTTTGTTTTAATCTTATTTTTATACGAATTATAGTATTATCTGTAATATTTTTTGCTTTCCACTATAATATTATAATATTGTATTAAAAAAATGTTAAGATCACTTTCAGAGTAAGTTATTTATTTATAGTAGTTAGTTCTTTATATTTAGATAGGTATTTAATTATAGTTTTAAGCGAGGTATTTATTATAGTAGTTATTTATATGAACTACAAGAATTTTGTTAACTCGGTAAAGAAAGGCCACCGTTAAAATGAGTTCTATCTTCACTCCACTCCTTTTCTTTATATATCAGTCCAATCCCCCCACAACCTCACTTTATCTCCTCCCTCTCCCTCTCTCTCTCTCTCTATATATATATAATGGCTTTCTCTCTCCTCCCCTTTTCCTCCTCCTCCTCCTCTTGATATCTCTCCTCCTTCTCCCTTCTCCTCCCCCCCTTTCTCTGAGGCCTTGTTTTACTGCTGCAATGGAATTCGATCTCGAGAACCCGTTCACCGCCGCCGACGACGACAAGGAGCGCTCCGACTCATTCGCCGCGCTCTTCGCGGCGGAGTCCGATCACTCCCTCGCCGGCGCCGCCGCCTCCGTCGACCTCTCGGCCCGCCGCGACGCCGCCTCCCTGATCCTCGAGGTAAGCATCGCATGATCGCAAACGGAGATCACCGCATGCTTTTTACAAAGTTGCTTTGTTTGATGATGATGATGATCGGAGCAGGCGCAGTTCCGATCCAATCTCGATCCCTTCGTCGCCTACCTCGCCGCCAACTACGTCGATCGCTTCCTCTTCAAGCGACAGATCCCGGTAAATTTTACAAAAAGTTAAAAATGGCAACAAACTAGCGAAAACCCTAGCGGATCAGCTCTATTTCCCCACCATCCGATCCCGATCTAACACTTACAATGCGTTTTACCGCCTATTCTCAGAGAGATAAGCCATGGGTGGCGCGGCTCCTCGCCATCTCCTGCCTCTCCCTCGCGTCGAAGATGAAGCGCGGGGCCGATTACTCCATCGCCGATTTCCAGGTTAGAGATCGACGCATCGCCTCCTCGATCCCCGATTTTCCCCCAATCTGTGCGCTTGTTTTTGGTGATATATATATATATATATTTTTTCGTTCGATTTCAGGGGGAGGAGGGTTTCATCTTCGACGCGCACACGATCCATCGCATGGAGCTCCTCGTGTTGGGGGCGTTGGATTGGAGGATGCGATCCATCACCCCTTTCTCCTTNCTTTTGAAAGGGCTTGTTGAGCAACTCTATTGACTCCTTCAGTGGGCCTACGTGCATGGTTTTGCGAGCCCCGTGCTTAAGCATATGTGAAAATTTTTCAAGTTTTTTTTTTTTTTCTCTTCTTGCTGTTTGGATCAACATTAAACTACGTATCAAAAATAGAATAAATGTTCAATACAGTTTGATACAGTTCTCTTTTTGGGGTGTTTGACGAAAAAAAAATGAAACAGAGATTAAGATGTTGGAGTTCAAACCTTCTCTGATCGCCGCATCCGCGCTCCTCGCCGCCGCACGCGAGCTCGTCCCGATCCAGTACGCCGCGTTCCGCTCCGCCGTATCCTCCTGTGGATTTGTAAATAAAGTGAGCTTTCAATTCAAACAGCTACTCATTTTCATTTTTAAATTTTTTTTTCTCCCTCTGCTGCATAAATTACTAATTTTTGGGTCGGGGGGGTGTTGGTTTCGATCGCATTTTGTGTTTATCGAAGGAGAGGTTGTGGGAATGCTACAATGCCGTGGCGGCGTGCGGTTGCGATTCGGCGCTGGAGCTGGAAATGGCGTCGAGCGCGGACACGCCGGTGACGGTGCTCGGCCGCTACTGCGCGAGCTCGGAGAGCGAGAGGACCGTCGGATCGGCTGCGGCGCCGGCCGATCGCGATCTCAAGAAGCGCCGCGTCTCCTCCGCCGCGCCGCTCCGCCTCCGCCGCTTCCGAGACTAGGAGCCGCGCTGGGCGGAGGAGAGAATGTAACAAACTATAAGCGGCAGAGGAGCGGAAGAGGAATGAAAATAACTTTGGGTTGGTTAACTTCCTATTAATCTGATTTATGGTCAAAAATGCGTTGATCCCTTATTTTTTTTCACTAAAATGTTTACTATTCTCTTGCATTCAGTTTTAAAAATCACTTTTTTTTTTCTGCTTTTATTAGTTGTTAACTGTAAATAGAATTAAGAGATTTTGTCCTGATAAAATTTACTGAGTAAAGTACTTAAATAAAGTGTATGAAAATTGGATAGTACAAAGACAATCCATTTATATATATTTAATATTTCTACGACAAGCAAAAAGTTATGGAAAAGTAATAACATGGTAGCAATTTTTCCTTTAGCTTTTGCTCTCTCTCTCTCTCTCTATATATTTCTAATTAACATAATTTTTTTTTTTAAATTGCAGAAGGAGACGTAGACGAAGAGAGGGACGACAAAAGAGATCTGTGGATTGAAGGCCCTGGTGGTACGAAGAAATAGTAGTCTCTAATTTCTCTCTATTTTTTTTGTTTTGTTTTTGGTTTTGCTATATTATATATATGGGGGGACATATTATAATATGATAATAAATAAAAAAGAAAAAAAAAAGCTGGATATTTAGGCTAGTTGAAGCGTTTGAGGTTGTTGCTTTAATTTTTTTTTATACAAAAAAAGTGCGCAGTCAACGAAGGTACGGCAACTGACACGTGTCCGGCAGGGGAGAGGGCGACAGTGGCGTACACCCCCGACGCCTGTCGGACTGTTTCTCGTTCGACCCCTCCAGCCAGCGACACGTGTACGTACGGTTCAATAAGTGCAAAGTACGTAATTTTAACATTATTATTTTATATATATATATATATAAATACATATATATTCGGGTGCATCATGCATGCATGGGGTTGCGCCAGTATGCGTATGGTAAGTGTCAAGAGATCGATATTCATATTTTCCCTTTCCCCTGCAAGCTTTCCCAATGCGTAAGAAGCGAAAATTCCGGAAACAAACTTTGGGAAGGCAAATTCATTTATTAATTAATATAGGTGTTTAATTTGATTATAAATATTTTTAGTAAAAATAATCATGTTATATATCCTTGTAGTTTGTGAAGGTTTATTGATTAGAATTAATCTTTGCTTACTGAGATTAGAACTCTGCTTCGATCTTTTTAAACCTCACAATACTTCGCTTCTCAAAAAAAAAAAAGAAAAAGAAAAAGAAAAAGAAAAAAGCACACGCACTTTGATTTTCTTGAATATAAATATAAAAGAGATAACCATTATCTGACAAGTTAATGTGTTTTAGAACAAATCAATATTTCGAAATAGTTTTGGTGGAGAGTGCATGCGGTGAGCTCAAAATTTTCTTCGTTTGTAATCTCATAAACTTTTTTTTCAATTAATTTTGAGTTTATATCTCGAGTCTGTCAATTGAGCCCACTTTAATGATATAACGGGATAAGCTTAGCGATTGTTCTATGTTTCAATCTCGGAGCTCCATGGTTACTTAACAAGCCACAAATTTCCTTCCTCGATCTAGAGCACTACTCTATCAACCCCCTCAAGACATACGGAGGATTCTCTTAACAGAGTCCTCCAAACTCTTGTGAACGTACTAGCTAGTAAAACGATCGTAGTAACGTCTAGCTAGAAATAGAATTTGATTGATCAAGCCTTTAATCTTGATAGATTCAATCAAACACATAGGGAGGATTGAAATCAAGGGAAACTATACAGAATAGTAGAAGGAGAATGTCTCCATCAATTTTATGTTAATATATAGAAATGTCAAACTGATTACCGTAGAAACGTATAGCAGTTTCAAGTGGGACAAATCACGAAATCCACACCTTGCTCTGCACATCATTATTTACAATTTATGGCAGGATATGATTTGCGAAATCCTCCTCATGTTTCAGCCCCCATGAGCCATGTCGGCATTAATAAATGCACCTATAGGCCACACAAAGCTGTCGAAGCGTAAGACCAACATTAATGTGCTTGAATAAAGTGGTCGTCGAATAGAGAAAGGGGCCGGGGCTCAGGGGCTTTAAATTCTAGTAGCTTTCTCTTTACTACGCTTGAGATAATTAAATGGCCCCCAAAGGAGAACATTCCAACAAGCGACAACCTCATCCGTCCAATTCGAAGGCCTGCATTGCTAGCTACCTACAATGCAATTAATTACACATGCCAATGATCTTAACTATATATCCTGGTCTGAACAAATACATGGCGCACAAATACGAGGTCTTAAGCCTAATCCCAAACTCTAGCTTGACCCAAATTGCATCGACCGTACCGAATAGTGTATATTTATATGGGTATATGATAGGTGATATTTTGGTCATAAAATTTTAATCTGTTATAAGTTCTATTTCGTTTCACGATTCTATTTAGCTGATCAGATGATGATATGTTACTAATATGATGATAGTATAACATTCTAGTTATTTTCACGTTACTAATTACAATCGTATATTATATCGGCACGGAAGCAGCACATCAACATCCAGCAAACTAATTATATTATAAGTTTGATAACCAATGATATAATTTATCCCATCAAACTAGAAATTAAGAGAGAGAGAGAGAGAGAGAGAGAGAGAGAGAGAGGAGAGATGCCAGATAATTATGAGGTTAGAGTGGCCCGGAGAAAAGTCACATGGAATACGGGAGATGATGGAAGTGCCAAATACCAAATAGTGAAAGTCATATACACAGTGTGGGAAATTTCAGGGGAAGAGAGTGTAGTTTGGTGGGTCTGGCAGAGAGAGAGAAAGAGAGAGCAGTGATCAGCGCTCAGCTGATCCCCTCAGCAGATGCTGCTGCTGCTGCTGCTGCTGCTGTTGAGATCTGGCTTTTAGCTGTCCCTCTTGATTGTACACTGTACCCTCCTCCCCCCTCCCCAACACACCCCAACCTAACAATCTTTTCCCTTGATTAGAATTTGAAAACCTTACTTAATATTAATAACTTAATCTTTTAGAGGATAAACACTAATTTTATATCCACGGAATTTTGATTCTTATGTTTATCTCTAATTTAATTAAGTCTGCGTTGGCTATAAAAGTATTAAAAATATTATTCTTTTGAATAGTTCCACACTATAACTGAATCTTCTTACTATCCGCTGGTTAACTTTGATTATATATAGGCTCAACAAATGTAAACTGTGGTGCGAAAAAGCTAGAATCAATAATAAATGTCTTGGCACCCATAGCAATTGTACTTAAATAATTGCGAGTGCAATGTTGTACGTAGATGCGAGCTAGAATGACCAATTAAGGGAGCATCTTTCTTCTCACTATTAGACTCTTCCCGAAGATTTCACAGTCACTTGAATTTTTTTTCTTTTTTTTTGTCAAAAAAATGTTTGTCACATGTTATTGGTTGGTAGCTGCCACTTTTTCTGTTAACCTGGTTTATAAATGGTTACTAAAAATCTTAAAACAGAAGTAGCCAGAAGTAAGAAAAGATTGTTGCATGGGCCTAGTCCATCTTATTGTTGATCGACTGTACAGTTATCTGTCCTTCATTTTCTCACAATGTGATTATTAAATTCTAGTCGCCATAAAAAAAAATATATTTTTTTGATTTGAATTTGAGAAATAAATTGTAAATTCACTGAAGGAGGGTGATTAAATATCTATGCGGAGTGACAGAGACTATTAATTCATGGCAAATTTTTTGCGCAATGCTCTTTTATGTAACATGATATTAGAGTTGGCTCTAAATTCTAATCTCCTTCCATTTCAAAAGCTTTTAGGTTCGGTTCTCTTATTTTTCACTTTATGATTTAGTTTGTTACCCCCGTCATTTAGTTCATCAGATAATTATTATGTACGCAAATTAGAAAAAAAATATATAACAAATTCAAAAAAATATCTTATTAATTAGGTCAACTTTTTAAGATAAAAACATTTTCCCTCGCCCTCTCTTTTTTGTGAAATAATACGAAGCGGCTGTTATTAGCTAGAAGTTAAAGCTGTTAAAAAAGGTGTATAAATATTTTTATATTTAACACTTTTATCATGTCTGAACTCGAGACTTTTTGTAGGTCCATAATACAGACTGAACTAAACGGAAGGAATTAATTAACAATGTTAGAAGCCTAGCGTTAGTGCGTTACTCGATAACAGGATCTCCTACTCTGATACCATATTAAATAATACGAAATAATCGTTATTCTTCAAAAGCTGGTGTTTAAATAATTTTATATTTAAAATTTTTAAGTGAGATAAAAAAAATATTAGGCAAATAAGACTTAAACGCCACCTTCCAATGACCTTGGGAACTCAAAATACCCATTACCAAACCCCTTGTTTTATTATTATCCCCCTATGTGAAACATAGATATATATACTCACATATCGCACACTCCCACATTTGACTCGTCTAAATCATCATCACGTGAGCAAATTGGCCCCCCTCTCAGCTACCACCTAACTTTCCAAATCACCAACTAACCTTGTTCTTTGTTTGCTTTCATTCTTCTTAGACAATACATGCCAATCTATGCTTTGGAAGCAGCTCACTAAGGTAGCGTTTGATTCAAAAACAAAGCGGGGAATAAGTTCTTGTTCCCCCTTTGTTTTCAAACGATATGTTTGGTTTCCGGAAACAGTAGTTTGCGAAAATCTGGAACAAGCTGATATAAGGCTGAAACTGCTGTTCCATCTGTTTTCTGGAACAAGCCTGTTCCTTAATGAGAACAAGGTTAATTAAAATCTAAATTTAATTTTAATGACAGTAAATTATTAATTGATCTAATTAATATATTTAAATCATTATTTATTACTTTAATAATTAAATAATTAATTAATTTATTAATTATAATTAATTATTAATAATTAATAATATTCATGATTATTTATTAATAATTATTAATAATTATTATTCTTAATGATAATCGATATTAGAATTAATTAATTATTATTAATTAATTATTAATAATTAATTAATTATTATTATTATTTATTAATCATTATTAATTAATAATTATTATTCTTAATAATTAGATAATCGATATTATTATTAATTTATTATTTATAAATAATTATTAATAGTTATTATTATTTATTAATAAATATTTTATTCCTCTTGTTCCAATCTAATCATCCAAATACTATTTATCTTATTCCTAGAAACAACTCAATTTTCATCCAATCGCAAAATTAGTCTAGTTCCTGCTTATACCTGAACTTGTACCTATTTTTGAAACTAGCAGTTCTTATTTACACCCGAACCAAACGCAGCCTAAAGGTTAAGCACTCCCCACTTTGGACTATATATTTGTATTATATATCGCCCCATCTGCGGCACTGTACCATGATAATTAATACTGTGATGTTCATAAATGTGTCCATATATATATATATATATATAGTTTTAGACTTATGTAACTTACTATGTAAAATTGTATATTTACATGGATAACCCTGCCAAACACCTAATTTTACATTTGTACCAGTAAGTTGTACGTATCTTTTCGAATGAATTTCCTTGAAATGTATGTTGGGGAGTTGTCTAATTCCAACGGTGGGAAGTTGGCTTTGACTAGAAAAATATATACATGCGCTTACAAGTAATTAATATCTTAATAATAGAGATATTAGCCTCTCTATGTTGCATATGATATCAAAACAAAATTTCTTTAAGTTTGAATCTCACCAGACTCACAGTTTTATTTGATTTTCTTCCCATTTATGCTAAAGTTTGTATTTTTAGACTATTAAAAAATTTCAAATCTAGAAGTGAGTGTAAGTAATATTGAGTAAAAAATATATATATAATTATGACAATTTAAATGTATAGAAATAAATAATCATTTCGCTTAATTGGAGTATTTGAATTGTGAGGAAACCAGGTGTCGTGAAAGCAAATTAAGAACCATGTATGGAAAGCTTTGAAGGAATTTATTTACGGAAAACTTCGAAAAAAAAATCCCTTGTGGTTGCGTACTTTTTCATTTTAGTATCCTATGGTTTAAAGTGTATAAAGTTAGTACCTTGTGGTTTCGTACTTTCTCACTTTAATATTCTGTGGTTTAAAGTGTTTCAAGTTAGTACTCTGTGATTTTATTTTTGTATCAAGTTAGTACCATATGGTTTTATTTTTGTATCAAGTTAATACTCTATGATTTTATTTTCTCTTAATGAAATATTAAACCACTTCTTCGACCAAGGGCTCTTGAACGTGTCGCGAGGTGCTTTCCAATACTACCCGGGCTCTTGAACGTGTCGTTTTTTTGACCAATGCCTGAAACGGAGCCCTTTGACACTTGCTTGTCCCTTCCTCCATGCTCGGTCCCCACTTCTTCCTTTTCGTTATCCACCCTGCTTTTCTTGTTTACTTTGTCTAATCGGTAGGTGTAGAGTTCTTTATTATGGGTTTTCTCTCTTATATTTTTTCGGTTCTTTCAGGAGGCCCTATCTGTCTCCATCATGTACACTTAGTTCATTTCGTTTAATGAATGAAGCAGGTAGCTTACTACCTATTTCTCAAAAAAAGAAATATTAAACCACGGGGTACTAAAGTGAGAAAGTGCGAAACCACTGGGTACTAACTTGATACACTTTAAACTATAGGGTACTAAAGTGAGAACGTGCGAAACCATATGGTACTAAAGCGAAAGAGTGAAACCACAATGGAGATATTTGAAGCTTTCCCATTTATTTAATTACATTGCATCTAATTATCAAGTGCAGTTAGCTCACTCAATGAAAGATCTCTCACAGTACATGCTAGCCTTGAGCCAAAGGAGGGTAGTTTGGTTATTTTGATGAGAGTGATAAAAAGACAAAATCAGTTGGCAGTAGTCCTTGTTCTCACATTTTGTTTGATGTATGTGGGCACCACGAAGACTATTTGGGCATCTCCCATTCTCTGCATATATATATATATATATATATATATCTATAAAGTCCGGCTACTATGCTATCAGTAGCACGGAGCGCTCCGTGCTACCAAGTTGTTTTCGATGATGCCGCTTCCCAATCGACGATCGGCTCTGTTAGATTTGATCTACATTATTGAAAGTATTTAGAAACTAAATTTCGAATTTTTTCGACATCATTTGACTAGTGATCAAAAGATCTCAAAATTGACAATTTTAATGGCCGATGTGGTGTGTTTGTGAGTTTAACGGTGTAAAACAATCGTCGATTTGGAAGCCACATCATCGAAAACAACTTGGTAGCACGGAGCGCTCCGTGCTACCGATAGTATAATAGCCTAGTTCTATATATATATATATATAGAGAGAGAGAGAGAGAGAGTAGAATTACTATACTATCAGAAGTATAAAGAATTTGGTGCTTCCGACTTTTAGCCTTTAAATCAGTCTCTTTAATCATTTCTAATCTTTGGATTAATACTATTATTCTGTGTGGACCACTCAATTCTAAAAATACTACTCAATCCTAAGAGGGATCACAATCATATCAACCGTACAAATATTGATCCAAGGATTAAAAGTCGAAAGCAGTAAATTCTCAATACTTCCGACAACATAGTAGCTTTACACTGTATAGTATTTAGTCACCACAGTAGATCTTATGGTCTGTCTTCCTGTCTACCCCCAGTTACAAAAAAAAAAAAACTTTTTACTATATGTGAAACGGACAAAAATTTTCTGAGCACTGTGCCAATAAATTTGTTTGGGCACGGTGCAGGATGGGCGCCGCGCGCAACCCTTGAAAAAAAAAAAAATCGGGGTCCGTTTTTAGAGAGAGTCACACGCGGCGCCCATCGCAACCCTTGAAAAAAAACAAAAAAAAATGGAGAGAGAGAGAGAGAGAGAGAGAGAGGTGGTGATGGGCGCTGCTACACACGCGGCGCCCATCAGGCACCGTGCCCAAACAAATTTGTTTGGGCACGGTGCCCAGAAAATTTTTGTCCATGTGAAACCAGCTTTAATCAGGAATTAATTTCATTTGTCCTCATATGTTGGTAAAGAGCTCCGGCCCAATTCAATTAAAACAGGTTGACAGTTCTTACATTAAAGTTTGTTTAATATGACAAACTGTCCCTGGAGCAAGTGGCAAAGAGTTTGATGGTTGGTATTCAAGACCCAAGTTTGAATCCTACTTGATTCATATTTCCAGCTAAGTTTATTTCTAAATGAAATAAACGAAACGGATAGCGTNTATCTCTAAAAAAAAAAAAAAAAAGTTTGTTTAATATGGAACTTATATTCTTAACATACTCGAGGGGCACGTACTAGCTAGGAGCAAGTACTAGACAGCCATAATTCATGATATATATAAATCTAATGCAGTCCTAAGAGAGAAGGAACGAAACCGAATTGAAAAAAGTTGAACCAAGTAAGATGAGTAAGTGGACAGTAATGGAGCTGTGATCTAAGCTCGGACATGTTACAAGGTTTCGGCCTAATTAACACACAATCTTCTACTCAGAGGTGCAAAAAAAAAAATCATCTATATTACATATATATATATATATATATATATAGCAGAATTTAATTTATATTCAATGTGAGACTAATGCTTCTAAGAAATGTGCTAAGTACAGATTCTTCTCAAGGTAAGAGATGTTCCAATTGACGTATATATAATGTAAAGTTGTTGTATTCTTCTTCTTGTAGATAGCACCCTCTTAATTTAGAGTGTAGACACATGAAAGTTCACACCTTTTTATATAGTTTTTATTTTTCATAATTTTTTTTATACCCTTCTACCAGGCATGGTAATAGATTAATCATAGATGAGTGAAAAGGCAAAGGTTAGTCATCTAATATATGTAGCTTCTCTTTGGATTCTCTTCTCTCTTGCTTCGAGGAACTATTTAACTGCAAAGATGTAATGCATCCTTTTTTATAGGAAGTACAAAATAATCTATTGATTACTTGTATTTTTGTTAATGAAATATTGATTTCCCAGAGAATACTGCAATAGGACAAAATGCCATGAAATAACATATATAGCTGGCACGAGTGAAACTGCTTTGGATTTGGGCATCTTCTTGTTGTTTTCTCTTTATCTCTTTATAAAATTTAAGGATCAATTTGTAAATTAGTAAGGAGTTGGGTATCTCCTTGTTCTTCTTTACTTCTTTCTTTAATTTAGTTTGTGGTACTGTTTGAGCAAATCCAAGCCTTTTACTGACTGTACTTACCAGAAAAATGTTTTTTTTTCAAATTTAAATTCATAAAGAGTGATGGTATTAACAAATTTAAATTCATTAAATCTGATCGATATTTACTCGCTGAATTTGTCAATATATAATGAGTTCTATTACCAGATTTAACTTTAATATTGGCAATAGATTCATCATATGTGATCAATATTTATTCAGTAAATTTAACCATACACAAATAATTCGACCGGCTCCAGTCGAGATGGATCTATTAATGGCGCATCTAAGAGAGGTGCGCATGTATTCTCAAAAACAAGTGTAGAGCGAAAACCACATATAGTCTAAGGATGATTTGGAACGCTGTGCACGTTAAAAAAGGGAAAATCGGGGTAAATCGCATTGTTGGCTACAAATTCTACAAGCATTTTACTATTTAACTCCTACTCTGTGAGGGGGGTAGGTCGAGTATCTAATTATTTTTTTGAGAATTATCGAGTATCTAATTAAAAACAAAAAAGGGCTAAAGTGAAACATTTCTAGAAAGTTCTGGAGCTGACTACGCAATCAATGTGACGATACAAGAAGTTCTGGGCCTACAATTTCAATCTAAATCGAACTCAATCATGGGTGTGGGGAAAGTGATGGGCTTGGTCGAATGGATCTTTAAATAGGATCCAACACTTAAAAGGGCCGGACCTAGTGGGCTTGGGACCCTTGTTTACAGGCCCAGTTCTCCAATTCTCAGGTGCAATTAATATTGTTGGTCTGTCTTAATTTTGTTTTATTAAAATAAACTTTCTTATTTAGTTATGCTTACGTTTGTATTCTTTGACTAACTTTAATTCCTCTATTATCTAATAGATCTAATGAATAATGACGATAATAACATAGAGAACTTTATTCGTTGTATACTCACATACAAATTAAGTCGGCAAAGATTTTTTCTTTTCTTCTTAAGATCAATCTTAAACTGATTTCAATTATAATAGTTTTAGAGTTTTACTTCCATATCCACTATCCAAAATAAATTTTTTTACTACTATTTTTTTTTATTACTGTATGCAGCATGATATTTCTAAATTGAGGCCTTTTTTTCTGGATGATTTGTTTTATCTAAGATTTTTTTTTCCACCCTATCTAATCGAGAAGGATGTTCATTTGTTACAGATTTACTATTTTCTGTGCGGCCGCGTGAGCTCCTGCATCTGGCTCAGCCACGTCAGCGTACTTAAAACGCCAAATCCACGTAGCGGACGATATTTAAGTGGTCCTATTATGGATAAATCAACATGTCCAAGGGCAATTCGGGCAAACCAGTAACTATTCGGGGTACGTGCAGGCCAAAAACAGTTAAACGTGGCGAACGCTTCCGACCGAAAAGACGATAATACCCCCATCCTTATCTTCCCTTTGACGCGGGATACACGGAGTCAAACAGGAAAAGCCAATCCGAAACGAATAATGAGTCAACAGTCAACGACCCAATAACGGAACGGATGGATAACGACCTCCACGGCCCCGCAACCCATTTCCTAAAAAGTACTGTGTGAACCGCGGCCTATATGAAACTCTTACTATAACGATCCTATAATATAAAATATTGAATGAGTAGATATAATTTACGGACCTTCAAATATTTGCTTATTTAATAGGTACTAAAATATTTAATATCATTCATTTGTACGACTATTTAATATTTATGTGATAAGTTTTAAAAATTTTTTAAATCCTTGTATACTGAAGTACAGATTATAATGTAGATAATTTTAGTGACAAATACGTACAAAATAATTGAAATATAATTTAGCGGGGGTGAAATATCCTATTCTAAATTGCATGGTAATTGATAATAATAGCGTATACACAAAATGTTTTTTTAAAAAAATCTTTTTTTTAAGATTCTGTATTTGAATTTTAAAGGACAAGGTGTATACACAAGTCCATGCAACGATTTCTGGCCATTTTTTTTCCCGTTACGGGCAACACGGGCAGTTCGGGCAACCTCTCCCTCTAAATGAGCCTCTGATATAAAACGGAGGAGACCGCTTGAGACACAACCGCCTAAATGTGTCGGGAACAACGCTGCGGAATCGCCTCCGCCGCTACCTACGCCGAAACGCTACGAACTCATCGTCCTCCTCCGCATCCTCTCTCCGCTCTCAAACCCTAGAACGAATCCCGTTTCCCAAATCCCACAGAATCCATGAGCGCGTCAAGACCAAAGCGTCTCCGCCTCCTCCTCTGCTTCGGCGGCGGCGGCGGCGGCGCCGCCGAGGAGGAGGAGGCGGAGATCCGGCACGGCGGCCACACGCGGCGGAGGAGGCGCCGCAGCCACGTTCTCGCCAAGGTGTTGCGATCGCTGGGGTTCGCTTCGTCCTCTCAGGTGGGGTTTCGATTTTTTTTTTTTTTTTGGAGATGTTTTGATTTCGATTGCAAATTAGGGTTTTACGACGGATTTTTTGGGGTTAATTTTGATCAGAAGAGGAGAAAAGAGGAGGAGGAGAAGGAGAAGGGTACTAACCGATGCGCGATAACGGCGGAGCATTCGAGCGGGAAATCGACAGATTACGTCATCTTCTCCTCGAATTCGTCGTCGTCGTCCTCGACCTCTTCCTCCTCGTCGTTCTCGGCGCCGGATCCGAAGCCGCGGCGGAGATCGGAGGCGCCGGATCCAAAGCCGCGGCGGAGATCGGCGCCGGCGCCTCCGCCGCCGCTGGTGGTGGCGGCGCCGGCGAAGGCGGCGGCGGCGGCGGAGGGGGACCACGGCGTCGGCGGCGGCGCGACGGGGTTCCTCGTCCTCCTCGTGAGCCTCTCCGTGATGGTCTTCTGCGGCCGCTTCTTCGCGATCCTGCTGACGTCGTCCTCGCTCTGCTTCGTCCCCCGGCGCTGCCACGATGACTCGCCGCGACCCCCGCGCAACATCGCTGCGGCGGCGCCGCCGCGAACTTCGCCGGAGTTCCGTCGGAAGCGCGCCGGCGACGAGGCCGAGGCGGAGGAGGAAGAAGAGGAGAAGCGGAGGGTGGTGTTGGAGGGCCTCTTGCGGCGAAAATAATGAAAATTAAATTTATATAATTTCCATATAAAAAATAGTTGGAACTTGAAAGGAAAAAAAAAAGTAAAAATATTTTTATTTTTGCAAAACAAAAAAAATATGAGGAAAATAATAATCGAGTTTAAAGAGGCAGTTAATTTTAGCGTGCGAGAAGACGCTCGTTGTCGGTTGCTTTTTACCGTAAATCTCACGTTTCTTTCCTGTACTTATTTTTTGTTTTATTTAATGAGATTTACATATGCGCATATTTTTATTTTATTAAAAGGTAGTTTGTGTTCTCTTTCATTTTTTGTTTTTTTTTTTCAGCAAAAGCATTGTTATTTAACATTAATTCCTGTTGATTGTCACTTGTTTCATGTACATAATAATGCTTTTTTTTATTGTCCTTTTGTATTTGAACATCGTTTCAACATTTATTTTTCGCAATTTATGGGTTAGATTTGTTTAACATCATCTTGTTTTTCGAATATATAATTAGAAACTCTCAAGTAGATCTCTTTGTCACTTTTTCATTAATGAATGTCGGAAAAAGTTTGTGTCTTTCATATTAAATCCATGACCAAAATCACCTTTTCTAATAATTTGAAGAAAAAAAACACTCTTTCCAATTGATTCACTTAATAAGCTTTGTTAGTGGCAATACTCTAAAGCTTTAGCCCCCAAGGTGTAACATAAAGGTGCACTTGCCTAAAACGCCTTTAGATCGAATTAGCAAATTATTAATCAACACTACATTGGCACCCTTTAGCTTTGCAATAAAGCTACACGTCCTTCCTTCCACGTGGCACTCGTGAACCTAATCAATCAAGCCATACTCGTTTTTCTTTTTCATTTATTTATTATTAGTGGCCCTTGATAGTGCCTCGGATGTTGATCGCCATGAACACGACGAGAAAGCGACAAAGTACACAATATGATCAGAGATTTTATTATCTCTGTTTATTTAGTTGTGTATAGTGTAAGTTTGTTTGTTCCCGGAATAGAATGTTTTGCATGGGTTCCAGAGCATAGTTATTGTATTTTTGCATCTCATGATATTATAGTGAAGCGAATTCTCTGACACTGTGTGGCGGCTAAGTTGGATTTTTTTTTTTTTTTTTTTCCAATAGTATTAGTAACGGTTGTTTTAAAATATTTATTAGAGAAATCTAGCTTCCAGTTTGTGAAACAATAATTTATCAAAATAGTTAGAATTTTTATCTAGCTTATCTACATATTTTTAAATTTAACTAATACTGATTAGCACCTGAGCGAATTTTTAAAGAGAATCAACGCATAATTCATGATTAAATAGAGGGAATTTTTACGGAATCTCAATGATGAGGCAAAGAATCATCTCTTTTGATTATTCCACTCTTATTGAAAATGATCTATCTCCATTTCACAAGAGTTTATATTTTTCTCACAACAATTGATGTTATTTCACCATTTATATGAAGAAAAAAACGTGTAAATTTATTATGAAAATATTTTTATAATACCGACCGTCCTTAACGTAAGTGACAAAGAACTTGATCGATGGTTGGTATCCGAAGTCTCAAGCTCGAATCCTAATTGATTCACATTTCTAGCTAAGTTTATTTCTAAATAAAATAAACGAAATGGATAGCATCCAATATCTATCTCTCAAAAAAAAAAAAAATTATGATCTAATATTAATCCCTGTGCACTTAATTTAAAGCGTGAGCGCCCTCTCTGGTTCGCTAAAGTACACCACCTTGCGCTGAGCCCAAGCGCACATGTTCCTACGTGGCCGACCAAGTGTAGAACCCCTCCAATAGGAGGGGCCAGGACACACGTGGCGTAGCCTAGTTGGTCGGAGCTAGTGGTCCTCGGACCATTTCGTCTTCGATCAGTGTCCCGTTCTTCGGCAACAGGCCCTGCATATAATGCAGTCGGTCAAAATGCATGGAGCCCCCTCAACTTTGTTAATATTTATTCAAACTTCTTTGTTTTCTTTACTTCTTTAAAATTGAGTGACTTTAGTTAATTAAATAAAAAATGTTATCATATTTATCATTCTTATTTCATCATATTTAATAAATTTTGGTCATGTTAATATAAAGAGCTGCCATGCATAAACTTGCATAATAGCTTAATTACTAACCAAATAAAAATATTTTGCTATTGTCCTTTTAGTTACACACAACATTTTTTTTTTTATAATCAAAACAGATTCTTCATAATAACTTAATTTGTAACGAATATAATTAATAGTTGATAAAATATTAATTTTTGATGAACGTTTTAATTTCATAAACTAGAGTAACTCAAGTCAAAAGAATTGGATAATAATATATGAAAAAAAAAAGAGTAAAGTTGATGGGCTGGTTTCAAAATAACCATATTTGGGGGGTCCCCTTACAGTTTGAGCGTTTGTTAAGAGGCCTAATGGGCTTCACATAATAGCTGCTCCTTTTTTTAAAATGAGGCAATGTTAAAAGGTGATGGAGATGGAACTCAATGGGTCCCCATCAATGTCTTCTTTTTTACATGGAAACTCCAAAAAAATAAAAATAAAAAAAACAAACAAAAAACAAAAGGGCTAAATACGCATGTGGTTAAATTGTTATAAAAGTCCCTTCACTCCTGATTTTTATATTAACTTTACTCTTTTTAAATGGGTATCTCGTGTTCGAAAACTAAAGCGTATGAAGCCCAAACTGCTCGATACGGCCTATCCGGTTCGATTCTCGACGAGTTGGGTCGCCCTGGTCCGATTATTGGGCCGGAATCGCCTTAAACTTTAAGGCCCAAGACAATCGCGATTCGAATTAGTTTACGGTGAATCAAAACCAACACGACCAACCTGACTTAGTCTTTTGCCGGACCTTCAAACCTGGCTCGGTTCGTCGAGTCAGGTTTGAGCTTTATTGGCATAGAGGGCACAACAAGACTAGATTTCGGTGCTTTATTTTGTTGATCGACTTGGCTCAGCCCAAAATGCTGTAATTTGATCCGGCCTGGTTATTTTGGACCAGGCTCGAACTACAAATATATGCACACTTCTTATGTCCAAATAAGTCAAGTCTAGTTTAGATCTACTCATGAATTGCTGATGTTATTAACAAATCTAGTAGCTTTTAATGGTCGGCTTTACAAATATCTTATTAAGAAAGATTAAGTCATAGGATAAGAACTTATATCTTGATATTAAGTGAATAATTAATTGTACAAAATGGAGCTAGTATGGTTGTATACAACACGATGGACCACATCACAATGATGGACATGAGCTAATTTTGTCAAATGAGATGATTCCCCTAGTCACTAGTTGACTAGCATGTTATGATAGTTTATACCCTATTTAGTTGAGGTAGGTTGATAGCTAATCAAGGAAATGACTCAAAAGGAAAGTGAGTTTGTGATGAAACTAAAGTCTCTTTCTGACCCAAAAATTTTATAATGCACTAGTTATATTGGTGAGGTAGCATTTCCAACTAATCAAATAATTTTTTTTAAATTTATCATTTATTATATTTTTTAAAAAATATATAATTAATTTATTATTAATGATGTGTTGTAAATACGACACAATACACTTCCTCACGACATGACCAACTTTGATTGCATTTGACATTTTTGGCCTTCCATGCTATGTGTTAAGAAATGACACATTGGTCCAACACTTTAAAATAAACTAGTGCGTAGACCTGGTGCACCACCTCAGCCATAGACCCCCTCATCTATAGGCCATTTGCATACTATTTAGTTACTTCTTGTGCGGAGTGAATTAGAGAATTTTTTTTCAGGATTGAATTTGGAGGCTTACAAATTATTTACTCAAAAGCTGATGAACTACTAAATTTAGCAGAATCATCATTAACTATGTTTCAAAATGTATACTGCATTTTAATACTTGAAATTAAAGTAATCATAAATTAAGAGAATGCAATGTGAAAAAAAAGAAAAGAAAAAAAAAATTAACAGGCTTATTTCAAGTGATCTATTTTTGAGGGGCCTCTCTCCATGCATTCTAAACAAAAGATAAACCCAAGGGAAAAACACCCCATCAAATAAAGAAATAAATTAAAAAAAATAATATTAAGATAAAAAAAAATAAAAATCTGCGGCGGGCATTTAAACTCCAAACCCATCCCTTCCGTCCCCATTCACACCTATCCCGCTCTCTCTCTCTCTCTCTCTCTCTCTCCACTGCTCAAATTGGTTCTCTTCAATCCGTTGTTGGAGTGATTCGGAGAAACTCGAAGTAATTCGCTTCTTCTACTCCAATTTCTCTGCTAAATTTGCTCTAATTTCTTTAAAATTTTAATTTATCTTCGTACATTGTCTGAATTGGATGAGAAATTTCTTTATCAGCAATGCAGTTTAAAGGTTCGGATTAAATTTGATTTGGTTAGTAATCTTTTTTCTTGGATAATTTTTCCCATTTTCTAGGGTAAAAATATCGGTTTTTGAGGAGTACTCTACGCATATTGGATATTGGTACTTGATGCAGAAGTATAAGCTTCTGTTTAATTTTTGTAATTAGTTGCTTACTACGTTGTTTTTTTTTTTTTTACCAAAAAAAAGAAAAAATCTTCAAGAAGTCTATAGAAATGTCGAGGAATTCTTTAGCAATTCAGATGATATAGCTTTTATTTTACAGCAATATTAGGTTTAAATTTACTTGTGCACTTTTTCACGGACCAACTCTATGTACAATTTTGATACGCTGCCGTAATGTAGGGGAATGGTAATTTAGTTGTAGAGCAATGTTAATTATTTTGTGAATTTGTGCATGTCAGAGTAAGATCATTTACATAGAAAAATGATTTCTTGAAATTAAACAGAAAAAACTAACTTATTTTGGGCCTTCGCTTTGTTCTCATTGAGGATGTTATCTAGAACTTGCAAATCATGGGTTTTCATGCAGCATAATCTCGAACCTTGCTGTAAAACATTAGAAAGGTTTCATTTGTCTCATCAAATATGTTTGTTAGTAGAATATACGAGATGCATTATTTTTGCTATTGCTGTTGATGTAGATTTCTGCTTCTTGTTATACGGTTTCTGATTCTTTGAGCTTCTTTAGGTTTTTCTAAGAATTAAGGACCTTTTTTTTTGTTCTTCTGTTTGCGGTACATTTAAGATGATGGGAAATCCAATAGAAGTCTCAAAGGCTGTAAAAGTTGAAGAGAATCCGATCTTAACTGGTTATTCATGTGACGGGGTGGGATTCGTGGGATTAGCTACTAATTCGTCAGATATAAATAAGCCAGGAAAGAAATCCAAGAAGAACAGGAAAAAGAAGGCAAATTTGCTCAAAAATCATCATCTTGATGCTAATGCAGCTTCAAAATCTCCTGCTTTGGTGAATACACATTCTTCTTCTATCGAAGGTTTTGATTGTGTGGCTTTAATGAGAGGCCCAGATGAGTGCAAGCAGTTCAATGCGACAATCTCTCTTAAGTCATCTACAGAGGTACTTTGCTATTATATTTAGAATAAGTGTATGTATGCCTTTTCATGTTGCCATCTTCCAATTTCAAGTGATTAGTTGTTTAGAAGTAATTATGGAAGTTGAAAAACTGATAAATATAATGTCACTCTTATTTCACAGGATTCACCCATGAATTTTGCCAAATTTGATGACTCGTGCAACAAAGAGGTCAAAGTAACAGATCCAGGCTTAGAATTCATATCTCCGACAGGCTGGGACCAAATGGATTCAGGTATAGGGAAATCAGGTGAATTTGAAGCTAAACCAGCAGTTAGTTCTTCTTGCCACGATGGGTCTGCAATTTTGGAGAATGGCTCCTACGCACCCAGTAGTTATGGAACAAAGAGATTGAATTCTACTTATGCATCACAGATTTCCAGAGACAAACATAAACAATTCAGAAATAGGAATACTCGTTTTGTATGGCGAAAGACAGGGAGGAAAACTGGAAGCGTAGAAACTTGTGGCATCAACCGCTCCTACTTAGGAGATGGGTTGTTGCCTTGTCCAGAATTTTCTTATGCTTTTAGAAATGGTCCTCAACATAGAGCCAAAGAACTGGGAATTAGCAATGGAGAAGTCAAACAGAAAAGTTGGGGATGGGCAGAAGCTGTTTTAACTGAACAGGCTTTTGGTCACAGCTTTCGTGCTGCATTTGGCCAAAAGTTGCCCATACCTGTGAATGGTTTTTGTGGAAAGTCGAATCAGCGATTGGATCAGCCTATTAATGTAGAGAAGAACATCTGCAATAATACAGATTTATGGGATTGTATGTCCAATTTACATAGGCCTCCATTTAGGCCGTATATCTCCTGTAAAGGGAATTTATGCGCTAGTGCTGATCAAAGAAGCTATATAGATGGACAGAGGATTAGCCATAGAAATCATCATAGTAGTTTTGATTCTTCAGAATTATATCATTTTGGGTTTGCGCCTTTAGCCGGTCGGACTCACATGCAGATTTATGAGACGGTTCCAATGAATAAGCATGTATTAGGTGAAGCTTTGAACATTTCTCGTGATCACTCAGTTAAATCCCTGGAGTGCTTGGAAACTGGACATCCTTACGTGCTTTATTCCGGGGACTGCTTTACCGACAAAATAGCTCCAATACATAATAGACACTCAATGCCGAAAGCAAGCATTCACAGGAAAGAAACAGAAATTACTGGACAAAGAGATGCTTATGAAGAGAAATGCTTCAAAGATAGTAAAAGTGACCGTTGTGGGTCTTGTTTCGATCAAAATAGCCTTTCCATAGGTATTTTCTCGGAGAAGGCAGCACAAGCTCTTGTTGCAGCTTACAGGTTACAGATAACTTGTGAAAATGTTCAAAATGCAACAGGAAGCCCTATTGCAGAGTTTGAGAAAGTGCTTTGTTCTGCTTCTCCAGTCATTGTTTCTTCATTTGACAGGCGCCTCAATAGGGATGCTGTTTTGCGGGATGTTTGGAGTTGGTACGAGGGGCCTGGTAATTACGGCTTGGAAGTAAAAGCAGAAGATCTCTCTCAGATCTCAGAAGGGCTGGAAAGGAAAGCTATATCATTTCGTGCTTATTTTGTTCCACTACTCTCGGCAGTACAGCTATTTGACCCAGTAAAGCCAAGTTGTGTTGATAATTCCACATCCACAAATTGCTTGTCTGATGATTCAGAAGTGATATTTGAATATTTTGAGCAAGAACCACCACAAAACCGGAAGCCGTTATATTCAAAGTGGGGAACTATGGTTAAATCCTTTTATTATGGCTTCGTTCAGAAAACTTACTGAGGAAATTATCTTAAGCTTTTCTGTTTTTCTTGATTAACTTTTTTGTTGTAAATCCTGCAGAATTAAGGAGATCATTGAGGATGGTTCTTCCAGTTCTCAAGTATTTGGTAACCCGTCCAAGCTTGATTGCATGAAATTGCGTGATGTCCACCCTGCATCTTGGTAAGTAGTGAATACTGAAAAGCTGGCACTAACAATAGAAGCAATTCAAAGTGTAGTATACTACTTAAATTTCACAATGAGCTGATGACATATGTATTTCCTTATTTTCCAGGTACTCAGTTGCTTGGTATCCGATATATAGAATTCCAGAAGGTAGTCTACATGCAGCGTTCCTGACTTATCATTCTTTAGGCCATCTCGTTTTTAGACATAGTGTGTCAGATAGTGTGGAAAAAAGCTCCTTCTGTGTGGAGTCTCCTGTACTTGGAATGCAGAGCTACAACGCACAGGTATATGCGGCGCATTAAATGGGATGACATTATTTAGAAACATAATGAAGTATTTGAAGCGAAATATGCTAACTGTATGCAGCAACATGCTGCTATTTATTAATTTGCATTTCAAGTTATTAACTCTATTACTAACTATCAATATTTGTATGATTGTTGCAATTTGAATTTTGGCAGTGTTAGTTATGCCTTCTGTTTTGATAGATGACTGTTTTGTGGTAAATTAATGTATGACATCTTGCAATCCGAAAATCGCATTTATTTGCAATAATAAATGAAATTTCACTGATAGTATGTAGCGATAATGACTTTGGTGTATTCAATCATAGGTCGTATTATGCTGTCAATAGAGTGTGAAACAAATTGTCAACTCGACGACAGTAGACATATAACTTCGTTTATTATTTGTTGATAACTGGTCTTATGCTTTTAAAGAGAGGTTATTCACTTTAGATGTTCGTATGAATCCAGAGTTATGCACATTTTTGCATCTTTGTCGTATTTGGGACCATTGCTCAGGTGTTTGCACTTAGCTACTATCTTTTTATTTCTTAAGGCGACATAAGCTTATGTAATAGAACCATAATTCAGGAAATGAATACTATAATACGCTTTTTGAAAGGCTGTGCTTTTCTAAATGATATACATGCTCACATCTGTATAATGATGTCCTTATAATTTATCAAAAAAATAATTCACTTTTATGTTGTTTTCATTCACTTACAATCTAAGTGCATATATTTTTACAGGGTGAGTGTTGGTTTCACTCGGTGAAGCCAACTGGGTCTGTTTCAATTGAGGGCAAGCAATTTGACTTCTCAGAGTTAGTTAAAGAAAGATTAAGAGCTCTAGAGGAAACAGCTGCTGTCTTTGCTAGAGGAAGGGTACGAAAGAATCACAAAATTGCTGCTAACATGCATCCGGATTATGAGTTCTTCATCTCGAGGAAGCGCTGATTGGGAGTTGCTCTTTAAATTCCTCTTTCAAATCGATGCAGTTTGCCCCCTTTGTTCTTCTTTTTCCTGTTAATTTTGGTTTTTGGATACTGTAAATATAATGAAAGAGCAGAATACTGAAGGAGACAACCAAACATAGATAGAATAGGACCATGCATAGCTGATCAAATTCATAGAGACTTCATGCGTATACCAATTTTTCCAAGATAGTATGTATAGCAGAAAATAAATTGGCTTGAGTGTACTGTACATTCTTTTCTTAGTTTGCTTTAGAAGTTCATTCTTTATGCTATTTCTCGGCATTCCACAGTATCAATGCATTGAATTTCTCACGCTAGAAAATCATGAGAATGCATAGGACTACAGAATAATTATCACAGTAATACTTTTGAACATTTATTGTCTACATATCTCTCGCATACAAATATATATAATTGCTATATATGGGTGTAATATACTTCCGGACTACTATGTACTTTAAAAAGCCAAATTATCTACCACAAACATGCACTAAACTCTAGAAATATGTCTAGGAGAGACCTCCATTCGTAGGCAGCTTGAAGTTTGTTCAGCAGCTCAAAACATCTATTAGAGCTCATTGCCAGAAGCACTTTTAACTTAAGGACTTGTGGATGTAGTGCTTCTCATCTTGGAATTTTGACTTGACGATATGTCTGAAAAGAAATTAATACAATCCGGGCTTTCACCAAGAACCTGAAGCGATCTAGGAATAGGAGGCATATTAACTTCTAGAAAGCCCTCAAGGATTTGAACAACCTGACCCATTGTAGGTCTCGAACTCTCGTCATCTTGAATGCACCAACAAGCAACCTTGCAAGCCCTTTCGAGCTCTTCGATATTTGCATCCCCATTCAACTTGAGATTCAACAAGCTTTGCACATCACCCTCAATGAGCTTTTTCGCAGCTAGTGAGGGGAAAAAGCCACTTTGACTGCCCTCTCCTTGCTCTGAATTTCTCCTCCCTGATATAATTTCAAAAAGCATCTTCCCGTAACTATAAACATCTGCTTTTGCCGTAATAGCAACACCACTTATCCATTCGGGTGCGAGATAGCCTCTAGTCCCTCTCATTGTGGTTAAAACCCGACTAAAATCTCGACCCATTAGCTTTGCCAATCCGAAATCTGCCACTTTGGGAACAAATGAAGAGTCCAATAGTATGTTCTCTGGCTTTATGTCACAGTGTATAATGCAGTCTCTACATTTCTCATGCAGATAAGCTAACCCTCTCGCAGTTCCAACGGCAATTTGGTACCTAGTGTTCCAACTTAAGATCGCAGAATTGCTTTGGAATAGTTGCATATCTAAAGAACCCTTTGGCATGTACTCATAAACCAGAAGCCTTCCAGTTCCTTCCGAGCAGAACCCGAGTAAACGAATCAAGTTAACATGTTGAATAGTCCCGATAGTGCTCACCTCAGTTCGGAACTGCTTCTCCCCCTGCTGAACCCCGTGGAGCTTCTTTACAGCTATGGCAGTAGAATCATGTAGAAGCCCTTTATACACAGAACCAAATCCACCTCCCCCCAACTTGTCTGAGAAGTTCTTTGTTATAAGTTGCAACTCTCTGTATCTGAACACAATTAAAGTGCCTCCAACTGTTTTTGATATTCTAATAGGTATTTGCCTCCGGTGTCTCCAAATTAATATAGCACCAATAGTGAGGAGTGCTAGGAAGGCTACAATTCCACCAATTACTACCCTAACAACCGAACCTTTATGGCTTTTTGAACTAGGAAGCTCCGAAGCAGCGAGACGAAGGTAAAGAGCACCTCTGCCAGTTCCACTATATTGCTCTTGTAGATTAACCAAATCCCCATACCATAGCGAGCATCCACTGTCATAGGAATAAGCAGTGCAAGAGCAATTGTTAAGGCAAGCTGATTCACAATCATCGGCACTCCCGACTTCTAAACTCCGAGGATTGTCAGGCAACTTTACACTATTCATCGGATAGAACTTATCCTTCTCTGTCTTCGCCGAGCTCCGAACACCGCAATTCAGCTGTGTATTCCTCACGCATCCCCCGTTTTGATCCTCCAAACTCCAATCACTCGGATATTTTTCGCGGAAACCCTTCATACAGTTGCAGAAGGGCAGCGAATTCTGGTTGCAAGTACCAAAAGGCCCGCAGAGAGCGTAAACTTCGCACTGAGCTCTGGGTTGCGACCAGAAGAGCATCCAACCACTAGGCTCCACCCAGGTCAACTCCTGGATCTGACCCTCGCTATGCATGATGAATCGTGAAGCAATCGTGTCGTCCTTAAGTGAGTATGTGATGTAATTCTCAGTGGCATTTGACACGTATTCAAATTTGTAGATGTAATTAGCCATCTTCCCTGTCATCTCCGGGACATTGCTAAAGATCTGCCCATTCCAAGGCCCACTACTCCAATATACAACTGTTTTGTTCCATTGTATGAAAAATTGGCTAGTTCCATTAGGGTCTAGTTCTAAAGAGTAGACCCCAGGTGCTGGATCATCAGAGTTTTTCCATGAAATTAGTCGTTGATTCACCCCAGTCAACTTGTTGAGCCCTAGCTTACCCCCAGGGAACCAAGTGTCGGTGGGGTGGTCGATACTCTGCCAAAAAACCCTAGAGGGGTCGGACCCGTCCCTCAAAACAAGGTTTCCCGTGTCGAGGATCACGGCGACAGTCGAATTGGAGGTTATATTGGCACCTGCAGACCAAATTGGGGATTTTGATGGGTTGAAGAGGACGAGGTCGCCACTATCGGAGATGGTGAGCTCGGAGGAGTCGGCGTCGGCGATTGGGGTCTCCCTATTCGCCACCCACAGCGCTGTTAGCTGCGAGATGGTGTTGTACCAGATCCCTACGTACCAGGAGGAGGAGTTACCTGGTTGGAAGAAGCCCAGAGCAAACTTGCCACCTTTGGAGACGAGCTTTTGGGTCCCGGAGAGGGGCTGGGTTGGGGAGATGGTGTCCGCGGCCATGGAGAGGTGGGATTGAAGAGAAAGAAAGAGGAAGAAGAAGAAGAAGAAGAAGAAGAAGCTGGGGAGAAGAGAGAGAGGAAAGGGAAGGGAAAAGGGGGTTTTTGGAGTCGCCATGGAGGCGGTAGAGAGAGAGAAAGAGAGAGAGAGTGAGAGGTGGAACGAGGAGGAGGAGGAGGAGGAGGAGGAAGAAGAAGAAGAAAAAGAAGAAGAGAACGGCATTTGAATTGTCTAAAAGGGCGGGTGGCATTTTCGTAAATTTGAGGAGTGAATAGGTGTAACAGTTTTGACGCGAAATGGTCATTGTTTAATGATGAATGAATAGAGAGAGTGTGTGTCTCTTCCTCTGTAGTTTCAATGATACATGACACGACGAATGCGTGCGGGCCCACTGATGCGAATTTGTGTGGGTGGGTTGGTTTCCTTCTTTGCATTCATGAGTCAACTTTTATTCGGTGCCCCTTCTTGCAGGGTTTCTTCGGTGACCCCTCTTGCAGGGCGTCGAATGCGTTCATTCGTAGTTGGAGATCCGCTACAGGTGTTTGCTATGACGTGGTGCTTCGGCTGTGCACGTGGCTATCTTTAATTGGTTCTGTAATCTAAGCGAGAGAAAGACTGAAAGAGTAAGAAACCCATGGTTGGTCGCCACGTTGATCGTTGGGCCCACCGTGTGGGAAGAGGACTTGTTTAATCTGGACCGTTGGATGCCCTGCAGATCAGATGGGCTTACTTAGGTGGGAAAAATCTATAATGCACGAGTTATATTACTGACGTAGCATCTCCAACTAAAAAAATTATCTTTCTTAGGTGATATACTGATACGTTCCATCATGATTAGTAAAAAGATATTTTTGTTTGAGAAGGATATAATTGACTTGTTGCTGATGATGTGATGCAAGTGTGATATAGTATACTTTTTCGTTGGTAGAACGTCTTGCTAATATAGCATGTTCGGTGTATCTAGCTGGTCAGGTTTAATCTATGAGGGCCGACCACAGCAGGTCTGAGCTTCGACCCTCTTTATAAAATTTTTAAACAATACTATATTGTTCTCAAATTTTTAATAGATTTATTTTAACTGCTGAACTTTCAAATTTGATATTAATAATTTCTAAATTTTTTAAAAAATTTTATTTAGGTCTTTGTGTGTACTATTGATAAAAGATAAATTATTGTCTATACGGCAGGTTATGAATCTGTGTCTCGTTATGCTCTGCATTTTTCGATTTCTTTTCTAGCTCATATTTCAATGCTATCATTTATTGAGCTTTTCTGTTTTTTGAATCGATGGTATGCGATAATTAAAGAATTAATAAATTTATGGTCCACGAGCTTTCATATAAATTAGATGTAAAGAACAACTTTTATTTTATGATAATCCTACTAAAATTAAACACTGTTCAAATGTAAAGAGCTAAAAGAAAATTTTATCAAAAGTTTCAGACCGCAAATGCCAAAATCAAAGTTAAAACACCAAAAGTTCAGGGACTAGTAGCGCAATTTACCTAAAGCTTAAATATAGGACTCAAGTGTCCTCATCTTCTGAATTGACATATGCACACCTCATTGTCAAAATTTAATGCAAAGGGCAATTATTTCTCCGCTCACGCGGAGAGACTATAGGATTCCACAGCATCAATAAACTCAATAATAATGAACATTATTATTATATTCTCAGTAATAATAATAATGAACATTTTATTCTCAGTAAAACTCTTGCACACATTAAAGAAATTTGCTTTAATTTCTTTAATTTTTAATTTAGCTTAGTACATCATCTGAATTGGATGAGAAATTTCTATATAAGCAATGCAGTTTAAAGGTTGGGATTAAATTTGGTTTAAGTAAGTAATCTTTTTCTTGGATAATTTTTCCTATTTTTTAGGGTAAAAATTTCGGTTTTTGAGGAGTACTCTACGCATTTTGGATATTGGTATTTGATTGCATGAAATTGCGTGATGTCCACCCTGCATCTTGGTAAGTAGTGAATACTGAAAAGCTTTCTGTACCAGAAACAATGATATCTCCGATTATAGCCCCTCTGGGATGTAAAATATATCTCTTCTCACCATCCCCATAGTGTATGAGACAAATGTATGCATTTCGATTAGGGTCGTATTCTATGGTTACGATTCTACCAGATATGTCTTTTTGATTCCGTCGAAAATCAATTTTACGGTATAGACGCTTATGACCTCCCCCTCTATGCCTTGCGGTAATGATTCAAAGTCCACTTAAATTTCACAAGGAGCTGATGGCATATGTATTTACTTATTTTCCAGGTACTCAGTTGCTTGGCATCCGATATATAGAATTCCAGAAGGTAGTCTACATGCAGCGTTCCTGACTTATCATTCTTTAGGCCATCTCGTTTTTAGACATAGTGTGTCAGATAGTGTGGAAAAAAGCTCCTTCCGTGTGGAGTCTCCTGTACTTGGAATGCAGAGCTACAACGCACAGGTAAATGCGGCGCATTAAATGGGACGACATTATTTAGAAACATAATGAAGTATTTGAAGTGAAATATGCTATCTGTATGCGGCAACATGCTGCTATTTATTAATTTGCATTTCAAGTCATTAACTCTATTACTAACTATCAGTATTTGTATGATTGTTGCAATTTTAACTTTGGCAGTGTTAGTTATGCCTTTTGTTGAGATAGATAACTGTTTTGTGGTAAACTAATGTGTGAAATCGTGAAAAAATCGCATTTATTTGCAATAATAAATGAAATTTCACAGATATTATGTCGTGATAATGACTTTGGTCTATCCAATCATAGGTTGTATTACGCTGTCAATAGAGTGTGACACAAATTGTCAACTCGACGACAATAGACATATAACTTCGTTTATTATTTGTTGATAACTGGTCTTACGCTTTTAAAGAGAGGTTATTCACTTTGGATGTTTGTATGAATCCAGAGTTATGCACATTTTTGCATCTTTTGTCAAATTTGCGACCATTGCTCAGCTGTTTGCACTTAGCTACTATCTTTTTATTTCTTCAGCCGATATAAGCTTATGTAATGGAACCATAATTCAGGAGATGAACAATATAATACGCTTTTTGAAAGGCTGTGCTTTTCTAAATGATATACATGCTGACATCTGTATAATGATGTCCTTATAATTTATCAAAAAAATAATTCACTTTTATGTTGTTTTCATTCACTTACAATCTAAGTGCTTACATTTTTACAGGGCGAGTGTTGGTTTCGCTCGATGAAGCCAACTGGGTCTGTTTCAATTGAAGGGAAGCAATTGGACTTCTCAGAGTTAGTTAAAGAAAGATTAAGAGCTCTAGAGGAAACAGCTGCCATTTTTGCTAGGGGAAATGTTCGAAAGAATCACAAAATTGCTACTAACATGCATCCGGATTATGAGTTCTTCATCTCGAGGAAGCGCTGATTGGGAGTTGCTCTTTAAATTCGTCTTTCAAATCGATGCAGTTTGCTCCCTTTGTTTTTCTTTTTCCTGTTAATTTTGGTTTTTGGATACTGTAAATATAATGAAAGAGCAGAATACTGAAGGAGACAACCAAACATAGATAGAATAGGACCATGCATAGCTGATCAAATTCATAGAGACTTCATTCGTATACCAATTTTTTCAAGATAGTATGTTTAGCAGAAAATAAACGAGCTCGACTGTACATTCTTTTCTTAGTTTGCATGAGAAGTTCATCCTTTATGCTTATTTCTCAGCATTCCACAGTTGAATTTCTCACGCTAGAAAATCATGAGAATGCATATGGGACTACAGATAATAATTATCAAAGTAATACTTTTGAACATTTATTGTCTACATATCTCTCGATTGCTAAATATGGGTGTAATATACTTCTGGACTACTAGATACTTTAGAAAGCTAAATTATCCGCTGCAGACATGCGCTAAACTCTAGAAATATGTCTGAGAGAAACCTCCATTTGTAGGCAGCTTGAAGTTTGTTCAGCAGCTCAAAACATCCATTAGAGCTCACTGCCAGAAGCACTTTTAACTTGAGAATTTGTGGATGTAGTGCTTCTCGTCTTGGAACTTTGACTCGACGATATGTCTGAAAAGAAATTAATACAATCCGGGCTTTCACCGAGAGCCCGAAGCGATCTAGGAATAGGAGGCATATTAAGTTCTAGAAAGCCCTCAAGGATTTGAACAACCTGACCCATTGTAGGCCTCGAACTCTCGTCATCTTGAATGCACCAACAAGCAACCTTACAAGCCCTTTCAAGCTCTTCGATGTTTGCATCCCCATTCAACTTGAGATCCAACAGGCTTTGCACATCGCCCTCAATGAGCTTTTTCGCAGCTAGTGAGGGGAAAAAGCCACTTTGACCGCCCTCTCCTTGCTCTGAATTTCTCCTCCCTGATATAATTTCAAAAAGCATCATCCCGTAACTATAAACATCCGCTTTCGCTGTAATAGCAACACCAGTTATCCATTCGGGTGCGAGATAGCCTCTAGTCCCTCTCATTGTGGTTAAAACTCGGCTAAAATCTCGACCCATTAGCTTTGCCAATCCAAAATCTGCCACTTTGGGAACAAATGAAGAGTCCAATAGTATGTTCTCTGGCTTTATATCACAGTGTATAATGCAGTCTCTGCATTTCTCATGCAGATAAGCTAACCCTCTCGCAGTTCCGATGGCAATTTGGTATCTAGTGTTCCAACTTAAGATTGCAGAATTGCTTTGGAATAGCTGCATATCTAAAGAACCCTTTGGCATGTACTCATAAACCAGAAGCCTTGCAGTTCCTTCCGAGCAGAACCCGAGTAAACGAATCAAGTTGACATGTTGAATAGTCCCGATAGTGCTAACCTCAGCTCGGAACTGCTTCTCCCCCTGCTGAATCCCATGAAGCTTCTTTACCGCAATGGCAGTAGAACCAGGTAGAAGCCCTTTATACACAGAACCAAAGCCACCTCCCCCCAGTTTGTCTGAGAAGTTCTTTGTTACACGCTGCAAATCGCTGTACCTGAACGCAATTAAAGTGCCTCCGACTGTTTTTGATAGTCTAATAGGTCTTTTCCTCCTGTGTCTCCAAATTAATATAACACCAATAGCGAGGAGTGCTAGGAAGGCTACAATTCCACCGATTACTACCCCAACAACCAAACCTTTGTGGCCTTTTGAACTAGGAAGCTCTGAAGCAGCGAGACGAAGGTAAAGAGTGCCTCCGCCAGTTCCATTGTATTGCTCCTGTAGATTAACCAAATCCCCATACCATAGCGAACATCCATTGTCATAGGAATAAGCAGTGCAAGAGCAATTGTTAAGGCAAGCTGATTCACAATCATCGGCACTCCCGACTTGTAAACTCCGAAGATTATCGGGCAACTTTACACTATTCATCAGATAGAACTTATCCTTCTCCGTCTTCGCCGAGCTCTGAACACCGCAATTCAGCTGTGTATTCCTCACGCATCCCCCGCTTTGGTCGCCCAAACTCCAGTCACTCGGATATTTTTCGCTGAAACCCTTCATACAGTTGCAGAAGGGCAGCGAATTCTGGTTGCAAGTACCGAAAGGCCCGCAGAGAGCGTAAACTTCGCACTGAGCTCTGGGTTGCGACCAGAAGAGCATCCAACCACTAGGCTCCACCCAGGTGTACTGCTGGATCTGACCGGAGTAGTCCATGATGAATCGTGAAGTAATTGAGTCGTACTTAACTGAGTATGTGAAGTAATTCTCAGTGGCATTCGACACGTATTCGAATTGGTAGATGTAATTTGCCGTCATCTCCGGGACATAGCTAAAGATCTGCCCATTCCAAGGCCCACTACTCCAATATTCTAGTGTTTTGTTCCATTGTATGAAGTATTGGCTAGTCCCATTAGGGTCTAGTTCTAGAGAGTAGATCCCAGGAGCTGGATCATCTGAGTTTTTCCATGAAATTAGGCGTTGACTCACTCCGGTCAACTTGTTGAGCCCTATCTTACCCGTAGGGAGCCAAGTGTCGGTGGGGTGGTCGATACTCTGCCAAAAAACCCTAGAGGGGTCGGACCCGTCCCTCAAAACAAGGTTTCCGGTGTCGAGGATCACGGCGACGGTCGAATTAGAGGTTATATTGGCACCTGCGGACCAAATTGGGGATTTTGATGGGTTGAAGAGGACGAGGTCGCCATTATCGGAGATGGTGAACTCGGAGGAGTCGGGGTCGGCGATTGGGGTCTCCCTATTCGCCACCCACACCGCTGTTAGCTGCGAGATGGTGTTGTACCAGATCCCTATGTACCAATTTTGCGAGGAGGAGGAGTTACCTGGCTGGAAGAAGCCCAGAGCAAATTTGCCACCTTTGGAGACGAGCTTTTGGTTCCCGGAGAGGGGCTGGGTACGGGAGATGGTGTCTGCGGCCATGGAGACGTGGGATTGAAGAGAGAGAAAGAGGAGGAAGAGGAAGACGAAGAAGCAGGGGAGAAGAGAGAGAGTAAGGGGAGGGGAAAAGGGGGGTTTTGGAGTCGCCATGGATGGGGTAGAGAGAGATAGAGAGAGAGATGTGGAACGAGGATGACGAAGAAGAAGAAAAAGAGAACGGTATTAGAAGAGTCTAAAATGGCGGGTGGCATTTTCGTAAATTTGAGGTGTGATCAGGAGTAAAAGTTTTGACCCGAAAAGGTCATTGTTTGACGATGAATAGAGAGAGTCTGGACTAGAGAGAGCGTCTCTTCCTCTCTCTCTCTCGTAGTTTCATTAGTGTGGAAACTATTATTGTGGGACCATGTGATAAGACCAACGTTGGAAACTCCAAGTCACTTTGGATAATTACACATTTACATTTACAATGGTACATAACAAATAAGTGGGGCCTACTGATGCTAATATGCGTGGGTAGTTTCTCTTTGTGGTCAAATTTCTTAGTCGCTGGAGCATTCGATGCCCTCTCTTACTGGGCATTGAATGCGCGTTCATTACAGTTGAAGATCCTCTACAAAGGTCTCCTTCCTGTATACTACAAACGTGCACGTGGCTACCTTTCATTGGTTGTGTAATTTAAGGGCGAGGCGTAAGAAACCCATGGTTGGTAGCCACGTCGACGGTTGTAGCTAAGTTCGTACAAGTAAAGCTGTAGAGGATGGCGCAATCCCGTTGCTCAGGAGCACACAACGTTGGGCCCACCGTGTGGGATGAGGACTTGTTTAATCTCGACCGTTGGATGTCCCCTGCAGATCAGATGGGCTTACGTTGGCGGGACGTCTCGCTCGCATCCAGAATATCAAGCTCAAGACCAATGAATGCTGACCACGCACGTCCGAGTTTCGAATACCCCTTTATAAAATTTTAAAAAAATTATATTAATAATTTTTAAATTTTTAAAAGAGTTTTGTTTAAATCATTTTGTGTATGATCGGTAAAAGGCAAACTATTGTCTATACTGCAAGCATACATATGTTTATTTTCAAATTTGATGTTAATAATTTTTTAATTTTTAAAAGAGTTTCATTTAAATCTTTGTGTGTATGATTGATAAAAGTCAAATTATTGTCTATACTGCAAGCATACATATGTTTATTTTTATATCGTGCATTTATCAATTTCTTTTGTTTCATATTTTAATGCTATTATTATTGAGTTTTTTTTTTTTAATTGAGGGTTTGCGATAAATAAAGAACTAATAAATTTATGGTGTATGAATATTGGGATAAACTAGGTGTAAAGTACAAATTTTATTTTATGATAATCCTACTAAAATTAAATTCTGTTGTAATTTAAAGAACTAAAAGAAAATTTTCTCAAAAAAGTTTAAAGTCACAAATGTCGAATCAAATGTTAGAAAACCTGGGACTTGACTCCAAAGTTTCGATATGGGACTCAATGTCCTCATCTTTTGAATTGACATATACATACCTCCTCATCTTTTTGAATTGACATATACATACCTCATTGTGAAATATTTAATGGAATGAAAAGTAATTTCTCTGTTACAATAGCACGCGGAGAGACCATAGGATTCCACAGCATCAAAAACTTAATAAGAATTTCTTACACTAGAAGATCATGAGAATGCAATAGTAATAGAGAGAATAATCATCATACGAATAATTCTGAACATTTTATTCTAAGTATAACTCTAGCGTACAAGTATACAATTGCTATACAAGGGCGTAGGATACTTCCCGACTACTATGTATTTTAGACAAATGCTTAAAACACTAAACTCTTGCATTTGTCTACAGAGAGGTCATTTGTAGGTAGCTTGAATTTTGTACTTAATTCGACAACTCAAAAACTTTTAACGGTAACTCTCGCCATAAGCACTTTTGTAATTTGAGATTACTCAATGTCCAAATAATATTTTTTAAATCTTATAATTTTTTATTTATAGGACCTTTAAATGGTATACATTGCAATTACTAAATTAAAATTTAATTTTAAAATATTTAATGAATGTGGTGCATCAAGCATATTGATATGTATATGTGATATGGGTGGGGCCAACTAATAACTTACGTACAGGTCTCTTTTTTAAGTCAGTTTTTCATCTCTTGAAACTTCCGTGCCCTTGCCTTACTTGTAGGGCCAAAATGCATTGATTTAAGTACAAATTAGAGCTTTCACTATTAGAGTTCTATATTTTTATTTAAGTAAATTATATTTTTGTTTCATAAATTATGAAGCGCGTGTGACTTTAATCCTTGCAATAATTAATAGTACAGCAATGATTAAGATGCCGTATTACTTTTATATCAGAAATATGTTAATATTTAGTCACTTAAATTAAATAATAAAATTTAATTTTAATAATTTTTAAAGTTGGAGAGAGAAATTGATGCAAATTATACTTTGAAAATCAAAATGTTACTTGGCACATAATTTGATAACCAAAAGAGTTATTTAGCCTCTTTATTTTGATTCACACTAAATATGAGTATTGAACTATTTTGGCTGTGAAATATATATTGTTTATGATTGCTGTGGAAAATCGAAGCAGCAAAGGAACAGCTATGAGTGTGCATATAAAAATAGAGTAGGGTTGCTATACTATTAGGAGCACAGCAGCTATTGTGTTCATAACTTTATGTGATTATGATTAAAAAGAGAAGAAAAATTAGAAAGAAATTAAGTGTCTAATTTTTTTTTTTTTTTCTCTCATTCTAACCACTTATCGAAATTGATAGATGGTTCAGAAGTTAAATATGTCTTTTTAGGTTTGAATAAAACTGCACTAAGTTTCTCCTCAACTCACACATTATAAAAAGCGCAATACAACATTGCTTACGAAAATAAATGATATTTTTTTTATCTAATCATGTGTAACGCGTAATTTACCTGCAATCTCACGCGGAGCATAAATGTTCCTTTCCTGAGGTCTCATTATTTCTCGTTTCCTCTCGCTCTCTCCGGGATCAGTTTTCATCCCCACCGTCGGAATGGGATCAAGGTCATCAACCGCAGCATAGTGGGCCCCACGTACCCGGTCGTCTCCGCCGAAGAGCCCCGGCCGCGCCGTGGGGACATCTTTCCCGCCTCTCCTACTCCACTCCAACGCCTCCCCAGTTTGACATTTTTTGCCTCACCTTTGACTCACAGGTTAGCTTTATTAAATTTGACTAGACTTAGTTTTTTGTGAATAATTATGTAGTATTATTATTAATAACTTTTGAATCATTTAATACCATTAGCTACTTGTATAGTTGTATGTTATTATTATAATTTTTTTGAGAGATTATGTTATTATTATTATTATCAATTGTATGCACAAAGTTGTAAATTTGTATATTTTTATGGAATTGTTGTGATTTAAATATAAGAGTCAGCGCTTGAAACAAAAAATATTTACTAATCAATTTACCGGCAAACAATATACATTATTAATGAGTTTGCAAATCTACATATAATTTGAATTTTATATATAAATTAATTAAAATTCTCACTATTATATATATATATATATATAGACCGGCTGGAATACTATCAATATCACCAAACATTTGATGCTATCGAGTTTTCCGCTATCAAATTTAACCCTTTGATTATTTTTATCAGATTATATTATTGAATTAATAACTCACTTTCTAGTAGGCCCACATTATTCTAAGTGTATATTTTTTTTATTCAATGACTGAAAATTTAATAGTAATAAAAGCTTGATGTTATTTATAGTATTCCAACCTAGTTATATATATATATATATATATAAAAGAAGGGTTCTCTCCATAAAAGCTATACTACAAGTCTACAAACCTTATATTAATTACAGCTCAACAATATTGTGAGTATATTTACCCAAATAATTACTTCTCCCTAACCTTCTCCCAGATATCACTCTCTCTATCTGCATGCCAAAACACACTCTCTCTCCCATAGTCCCATGGTATGTCCTCCAAAAACTCTCTACTCCTCTCCTCACCCTCTCTTTCTCCTCTCCTTTCTCTTCTTCTTCTTCCTCTTTCTCTCTCTTCAATCTCCTTTCTCCATTGCCGCAGACACCACCCAGCCCCTCACCGGATCCCAAAAGCTCCTCTCCAAAGGTGGCAAGTTTGCTCTGGGCTTCTTCCAACCAAGTAACTCCTCTTCTTCCTCTTCTCCCCAAAAATGGTACATAGGGATCTGGTACAACACCATCTCACAGCAAACACCAGTTTGGGTGGCCAACAGCGAGACCCCAATCACAAACCCCTCCACCTCAGAGCTCACCATTTCCAACAATGGCGACCTCATCCTCCTCAGCCAATCAAAATCCCTAATTTAGTCCACAAATGCCAATGTAACCTCCAATTCAACTATTGCTGTGATCCTTGATAGTGGAAACCTTGTTCTGAGGGACGGGTCCAACTCCTCTAGGGCTTTTTGGCAGAGCATTGACCATCCAACGAACACTTGGCTCCCTGGGGGTAAGCTAGGGTTTAACAACATGACAGGAAAAAGGTGACGGCTTTTTTCGTGGACGAACTCGGATGCCCCAGCTCCTGGGATCTTCTCTCTAGAATTGGACCCCAATGGGTCTAAATTGTTCTTACAATGGAACAAAACCAAAGATTATTGGATTAGTGGGACTTAGAATGGGCGAATCTTTATCGGGGTCCTGGAGATGCTTAGAGATTATCTCTATGATTTAAAGTATGTATCTGATGATAAGGAGAGTTACTTCACGTACTCGGTTAAGGATGATTCGGTCGTATTGAGGTTCATGTTAGACGCCTCTGGGCAAATCAAGCAGTTTATATGGGTAGACGTAAGAGAGGAGTGGATACAGTTCTCTTCTTTGCCAAGAACTCAGTGTGAAGTGTATGCTTTCTGTGGGCCTTTCGGGAGCTGTAATGAGAATTCAATGCCATTCTTCAACTGTATAATGGGTTTTAGTGAAAAGTATGGTGGTGAATGTGATTTGGGTGATTACGGTGGGGGATGTGTGAGGAATGCTCTATTGAACTTGCAGCTCGACAAACAGAGAAAAAGATATGTTCTGCCTTATGTTCGATATGAGGTTGCTTGATAACGCTAAGAGTTTAGAAGTCAGGAGTGCCGACGATTGTGAATCAGCCTGCCTAAATAATTGCTCTTGTAATGCTTATTCCTACAACGGTGGATGTTCGCTATGGTATGGCGACTTAAATAATCTACAAGACGAATATAATGGAACTGATGGAGGCACTCTTTACCTTCAACTTGCTGCTTCGGAGCTAGCTAGTTACAAAAGCCATAAAGGGCTGATTAATGGGTTTGTATTTGGTGTTGTTATAGCCTTCCTAGCTTTTCTCGTTGTTCTGTCAATAACTGTTTGGAGACGTTGAAGAGAAAGGCTTGCTAGATTGTCAAGCATTGTTAGAGGTACCCTTGTAGCATTTAGAAACGGTGATTTGGAGCGCGCAACGAAAAATTTCTCATGAGAAATTGGGGAGAGGTAGTTTTGGTTCGGTTTTTAAAGGGTTGTTACTTGATTCAATTGTTGTAGCTGTAAAGAAGCTTGAAGGGCTTCATCAGGTTGACAAGGAATTCCGAGCTGAAGTGAGCACGACTGGGAGTATTCAGCATATCAATCTAATTCGTTTACTTGGGTTTTGCTCTGAAGGAACTAGAAAGGTCGTGGTCTACGAGTACATGCCAAAAGGTTCTCTAAAAAGCCATTTGTTTGAGAACAGGTCGATGGTCTTGAGTTAGAACACAAGGTACCAAATTGCCATTGGAACCACAAGAGGATTAGCTTATCTACATGAGAAATGTAGAGACTGCATTATACGCTGTGATATTAAGCCAGAGAATATACTCTTGGATTCGTCACTTGTTCCCGAAGTGGCGGATTTTGGGTTGGCAAAGCTTGTGGGTCGGGATTTTAGTTGAGTTTTGACAACAATGTGAGGAACCATAGGCTATCTTGCCCCTGAGTGGATAGCTGGGTACCTATCACTACAAAAGCTGATGTTTACAGCTATGAGATGATGCTTTTTGAAATTATATCAGGGAGAAGGAATTTTGAGCAAGGAGCGAAAGGCAATGCTGTCTTTTTTCCTTTACTGGCTGCGAAAAACTTTTGGAAGGGAATGTATGAATCATGTTAGATCCAAAGTTGGATGGTGATGCAAACTTGAAAGAGCTCGAAAGAGCTTGTAAGGTTGCTTGTTGGTGCATTCAAAGTGGTGAGAGCTGTAGGCCGACGATGGGTCAGGTTGTCCAAATTCTCGAAGGTTTTCTTGAAGTCAACATGCCTCCTGTTCCCAGATTTCTTCAAGAGCTACTGAATTCGGTGAGGGTTTAGAGATTTCTTTGACTAATTTTAGAGATCAATGGTTTAAGTAGATGGTTCAGCTGTTTAATGTCAATAGCATTGTGTACATAATATTCAAGAAGAATCACACTTTGTATAGATTTATAAACCAATAAAAACCTGAAAAATCTTTGGGTGAAATTATTTTCTCAAGTTCTATTACTTCTCCTTGATTTTGCAGTTTCAGAGGTTGTAGCAAATTCCCTGATGTTGTAGAGTGCTGTAATCTCTGTGCTTCC
Organism: Ananas comosus; assembly: GCF_001540865.1. Taxonomy (NCBI): domain Eukaryota; kingdom Viridiplantae; phylum Streptophyta; class Magnoliopsida; order Poales; family Bromeliaceae; genus Ananas; species Ananas comosus. The sequence continues at coordinate 13,416,731 of NC_033629.1, read as the reverse complement.
TTCTACTACTGTACTAGAATTTTGTAAAGATGTGATGATGAATTAATTTTCTCACAGCTTTACTACAATTGGGATGTCGCTATTTCTTATTAGTCAGCATAGTTTTTTTTATGAAGTAAATATCTGAAGTTTCTAGCACCGATACAATAAACTGATTCGATATTGCCACGGTAGAGAAATGAACTTCAGTTAGTATTTCTAATCCCCATTTCAGGGAAGGCATTTGAAATCAAATAGCAGATTACTTCAATTAGGCCTCTACGAAAATCAAATGGATTAACACACTTTGAATTCTTCATAATCTTGCTAGCTTAGCACTATTTAAATTCCTTATAATCCATAGTTATGAAAAATCAAAGAGTATGAAATGAAATTCAAATGAAGGTTGCTGTAACAGCCTAGAATTCGTTCTGGCCTTGGAAGAATCCTGATTAGACTATAAGGAATACTAAATAAAGAAACCAAATGGAATTCAAATAGTGCAGTGTACATCAATGATTCCTCGATCACAAATTGCTTGTAGAGCTAAAAAATATACACATTGCCATTCCCCTCTTGGCTGTGGACTAGATTAGAAATTTGTAATTCATTTGCTTCAGATCATGTATGCCGAGGTACTATATGTCTTTAAAAAGAAAGGGAGGTGTGATATGATTTTATTCTGTTTATCGGGTAGGCTATTGAAAGTTTAGTTTTCAAGTCACTAGGTGATATAAGGGTTCATAAATTGCAACAAAATCCTATTAGAGTTCTATGGCTAATACTTCTGCAAACACTTTCGGTAGCTGAGTAATTTGTGGCAGAAAATAGTAGGGGAAAACATTCAAGCATGCTCTTCTGAGTTTCTATATGTCTTACTAACAGGGATTCGGAAGCCAACTTTGAAGAGATTGAGATAACTTGTAGAGTTGCTTCTTGATGCATTCAAGAAAGAGAGATTTCTACGCCAGCAAAAGTTCAGGCTGCTCAAATCTGTCGGAATTGGACATATCTCATGTTCCAAGATTACTTAATCCCTACAGAAAAGCCCAGGTTACCAATTTGCTTTTCCTTTTTTTTTCTTTAAAGAGAAAGCACAACTTTGACTATTTCTTGTATGAATGTTTTTTCTAACCAAGAACTGCTTTTTCCCTTCACCAAGTCTGTTCACCTTGAAACTCAAAATAATTCCAGCCAGGCACAACTTAAATGGGCGCGTTTGTCTTATATAACTATGTTATAACTTTGATCTACATCATAGTTTCTTAAAGCTTATTGTAATGGCATGTGCTTTTACCTAGCTATTATAAAGATTTATTCCAATACCCAACAACTTGTATAGAATTTTGTTAAAAGTANAAAATAAGAAAAAATATATATTGTCTACTTTTAACAAAATTCTATACAAGTTGTTGGGTATTGTAATGGCATGTGCTTTTACCTAGCTATTATAAAGATTTATTCCAATACCCAACAACTTGTATAGAATTTTGTTAAAAGTAGACAATATATATTTTTTCTTATTTTCTTTCTACCTACTCAGTCACCTGATGTTTGTTATTCTTTTTCTTCAGTTGTTTGTTAGGTAAGTGATCTTTTTTTTTTTTTGAGAGAGATTAGGTTAAGTGATCTTGACTAGTATGTGTTGTATTGTATTTCTGAGAACCAAGTGAAAAAAAAGAATACACACACTCTATGTAAACATAAAACTAAATGAGCTTTTATGGCAAATAGAACAAATTAGTGTGAGGGATGCTGTCTAAAACTGAATATTCCCATCATATCTACCTCATGCTGCACTAAGCTCTCTGTTTTAAAAATTTCTTTTGCTGTCGTTGTTGACTAATTTGAATATATCTGGAACCTCTGCTTAATTATTTTCCCCTAGTCAAAGGTAGGCCATACATTTTGAATCTTTCAATTGGCACCACACATTATGAGATAGCTACACCATCTCATCAATACAGCAACCGTCCCTTTTGGATGGTTATTGGTTTCAAGATAAGCTCATATTAAAAGACAGCACGTGTGACGCCCCACTTCCTAGGGGAGTCACCCATCCTAAAAATATTTTAGTCCTAGCACGTTTAACCCTCTTAATCTCTTAGGTCTAGTCACCATTCAAAATGCTATAGCTAGGTTAAGAGATTTAGTCCTATTATACTATTCAAAATCCTAGGAAGTATCATATTCCTCTTCTTTTGAAGTCTTGACGTTTTCGTCAGGCTCAAGCACACTCACAAGTATCAAACGATGTGAGACTCCTCTTGCTAGCCTTAGCCGATCTTGTAGGGACCTGCTCTCTACCATCACAGGAGAGCCGCTCTCTACCGGCTATATGACGCTAGCTCGGCTGAGACTAATCTCACATTTTTGGTAGGTGATTGGCTTTGATACCAACTATGATGCACAACTTTCTAGTGGGGTCATCCATTCTAGAACTACTTTAGTCGTTACACACTTAACCCTCCTAACTAGGGGTAGAAACGAGCCGAGCTCGAGCGAGCTTATGTCAGCTCAAATTTGGCTTGAAATTAATTTTGAGCCTAAATCTAGGCTCAAGCTCGGCTTGAAATTAATTCGAGCCGAGCTCGAGCGAGCCTAATTTCGAGTCGAACCGAGCTCGAGCTCTAAACGAGCCGATTGAAATTCTCGACATTAATTATATAATCAATAGTTTAATTTTATAGAACATATACCTACAATTTGATGCAACATGTCCAAATAGTTTCAAATACAAAATAATTATAAAAATGTGAGCTTAGGGGACTTCCTGACTGGATGAGGGTCTGAGAGAGAGAGAGAGAGAGAGAGAGAGGAAGAAAAAAGTAGGGATTTGAAAATTTGAATGTTATCATGTTTTAGGGTTATGTGCAACAGTAAAAGTCTAAAAGAGAGAGTATGTTATGTAAATTAGAGTTTGGCTCAATTGGCACGGTTGTACTTATTGGGTTTTTTATGGGCCAACAATAATGGCCCAAATTATAATAAAGCCTATATATATATTAAAATACATTATATATTATATATATATATATAATATATATATATATAGTGCGGCTAGGATGCTTATGGAAGCACGGGGGCTCCGTGCTTCCACTTTGTTTTCGATGTTCGGACTTTCGAATCAAGATAGGCTTCGTTAGACTTGATCTAGAGTATTCGAAGTATCTAGAAAATAAATTTTGCGATTTTTCGATATCATTTGCCTAATAACGAAGTGGCTCAAAATCAACGGCTGAAAATAAAAATCTTACAAAATATGATGATATGACATTAAAATTTTAGATCAAAGTATTGATCTTGTTTTATATGGTATAAGAATTTTCTATATTCATGTGATTTGCATATTTCTACACCGTTAAACTTGCAGCCGGCTTACCACGGTCATTAAAATTATTGATTTGAGCCCTTCGATCACTAGGCAAATAATATCGAAAAATCACAAAATTTATTTCTACGTACTTCAAATACTCTAGATCAACTCTAACGGAGCCGATCGTCGATTCGAAAGTCGAACATCGAAAACAAAATGGAAGCACGGAGGGCTCCGTGCTTCCATAAGCATACCAGCCCACTCTCCCTCTCTCTCTCTCTCTCCTCTCTCTATATATATATATATATATATATATATAGTCCGGCTACTATACTTTTATGAGTATTGGTTCTTTATACTCATAAGTTTTCGACCCTTAGATTTATTCCATTAATCATTTTCATCCGTTAGATCATACTATTTAACCAACTACCCACTCAACCCTAGGGGATCACTATCATTTTAAGTGGAGACCACCATCATCCGAACACCACACATCCATCAATCAACGGTTAAAATTTATGAGTACAAGGAGGTCTTACTCATAAGAGTATAGTAGCCCCAGCCTATATATATATTATATAATATATATATATATATATATATATATATATATATATATATATATTCGAGCTTTTCGAGCCTTAAAATCGAACGAGCCGAGTAATACTCAAGCTCGGCTTGAAATGAATTTCGAGCCTTTTATTTTGTTCAAGCTCGGCTCATTTAATTTCGAGTCGAGCTCGAGCGAGCCGAATATCGAGCCGAACACGAGTCGAACGCGAGCCGGCTCGCTTGTTTGCCAGCCCTACTCCTAACCTCTTGGATTTTAGTTACCGCCTAAAATGCTATAGTTGGGTTAAGAGAATTAGTTTTATTATGGCTTATATATAGGACTATTCTAAGTCCTAGGAGTGTCACAGCAGGTGTTGGTTACTATGTTCTTTTGTTGGTCTAGATTATACTATAGTTGAAGCAGTTTTACATGTTCAAAAGTTCCTAGTTACCGACCGTCCCTAAAGCAAGCGGCAAAAGGCTTAGTGGTTGGTACCCGAGGTCCCAAGTTCGAATTCTAGTTGATTCATATTTCTAGCTAAGTTTATTTCTAAATGAAATAAACGAAGCGGGTAGCGTGCTACCTATCTCTCTCAAAGAAAAAAAAGGTTCCTAGTTTTACTTGTTCAAAAGTTTCTCATGCTGGTAGAATTAGAATAATGGAGTTGGATAAAGTTGTCCTTTTTTTTTCTTCTTCTTTTGTCTCTTAGGGCCTATAGGACTACAACACTTACGAAGGATTGCAATCACTCATACCGAGACAAGTGTTACTACCAATGGTGCTAACAACTAATTTAGTATTACTTAGTGAAAGGAGCATTGATCCCTAGGTAACTTGTTTTTCTTATTCTGAAGGGCATTGTGGTTAGTTCTATTTTTCCTCTATCCATCATCCTGTGACCAGGTAAAATATTACTAAACATATCTCTGTTGGCGTATCCTAAAATAATTTTATGTATCTTATGTGCAAAGCCCCTTATTACTTGAGAAACATAAGATGATCTTATGACCAGGTAAATGTAGAAAAGTGATTGAGAACATTGAAAAGAAATTTGTGGCATTTGTCCTTTTCCTTTCAGAGAATGAGGAAAGGCAGGACACAACAGAGAATATGTAGTAGGAACTAAGCACCCTATTTAATTAAGAGTATCTTCACTTCATATAATTATGAGGCAATATTATAACTTCCCTCCTGCATAGATAACCAAGATTGTATCTTTTGCAAGCTATATTCCCAAATGGATAGCAAAAGCAAACCATGCTTCTCTCTTCCTCCTTTTTTCCCCTCCTTTCTCTTCTTCTTCTTCTTCTTCTTCTTTTCCCTCAGAACTCATCTCTCTTTACCAACTGATTCTCTCTCTTTCGGCCAATCTCTCTCTGGAAAACAAACTCTGATCTCCAAAGAAGGCAACTTTGAGTTGGGTTTCTTCTCCCCATCCACCTCCAACAACAACTTTTACATAGGCATCTGGTACAAAAAACTCCCAACTCAAACTATCATCTGGGTTGCAAATAGAGATGCCCCTATATTCAAGACTTCATCTGCAGAGCTAAAAGTCTCAGATCAAGGCAACCTAGTGCTGCTTAACGGCTCCAAATCTCCGATTTGGTTGTCCAGTTCGACGCCCTCATACTCCAACGCCACTTCAGCGGTTCTCCTCGATAGCGGCAATTTCGTTCTCACAAACAGTGTAAGGATTAAAGTTCCTTTTGTAGATATGAGTGATTGAATTGATAGTCAAGCTCATTATAGAATCAGAATTGAAGGTTCTTTACTCATCAGAGACCATAAAATCTCTAATTAATTATGCATATTAAATTGATAATTACCCTTAAATGGGAAATAATAAGCAGAGGAGATTTGTTATTCTATTTTTCGTTGTTATTGTACATCGGTATCTTTACACACCCACACGCACACACACACAAAAAGATAAGATAGAATACAATTAATGTCACGTCTATCGATACAGGTGAATTCATCGATCATATGGCAGAGCTTCGACCATCCGGGCGATACTTGGATGCCGGGTGGATGGCTTGGGTTTAACAAGATTACCGGAGAGTATCTAAGCATCACTTGTTGGGAAAACCCCGAAAACCCTGCCCGTGGTCCTTTTTCTGAGAGCTTGGACCCAGATGGATCAAACCAATATGTTCTACTGTACAATGGGTCTCAAGTATATTGGAGTAGTGGGCTATGGAATGGCCAATACTTCTCCTCAGTTCCCGGAACTGCACAACAAACTGTGTTTAACTTCACCTTCGTTGACAACCGAGAGCGAAAGTATGCTATGTATACAATTACAGATAGCTCGGTGATCACTCGCTTTGTGGTGGGCTCTTCAGGGCTAGGGCAGCAATTTCTTTGGCTAAGTAATAGACAAGAGTGGCAGCCAGTGTTTACTCAACCTCTATCTCATTGTGATGTGCCCTCGCTTTGTGGACCTTTTGGGCTTTGCGACCTGGAAAGCCCGAGCCTTTGTCGATGCCCCCAGGGGTTTGAGCCAGTATTAAATGAGGAATGGGAGCTAAATGATTGGAATTTGGGGTGTAAAAGGAAAACCCAGTTGAAATGTGGGACTAAATCAAACTTGAACAGAGAAGGAGAAGAGAGAGACGAGTTTTTTATGATGATTAATATGAGATTGCCGAGTAATGGAGAGAAATTAATGGTTAGAAGTGCTGAGGAGTGTGAAATGGCTTGTTTGAACAATTGCTCTTGTAGTGCTTATTCTTTGGATACCAGTTGTTTGATCTGGACGGCCAATCTTCAAAATCTTCAGCAGTTATACAGTGGTGATCATGGAGGTGGTACAGTTTATCTCCGACTCGCTGCAGCTGATCTTCCTAGTACAAACAATTCACACAAAGTAAAAACCGTTGTTATAGTAAGCTTAGTCGGCGGTCTACTTGGTATAGTCATTGTTCTCTTTGGACTAATTTGGTTATGCAGACGTTGGAGGAAGTCTCAAATAGTGAGCAAAGTGGAGGGCTCTTTGATTCGATTCTCATATGGTGATTTACGGCACGCCACGAAGAACTTCTCAGAGAAGCTTGGCGGCGGCGGCTTTGGCTCGGTATTCAAAGGAGCACTTCCGGACTCGACGCAAGTAGCTGTGAAGAAGCTCGAGGGATCCAGACAAGGCGAAAAGCAGTTCCAGGCGGAGGTGCTTACTCTTGGAGCCATCCAACACATTAATCTTCTCCGCCTCCGCGGCTTCTGCTGTGAGAGAAGCCAGAGGCTTCTAGTCTACGAGTTCATGCCGCACGGATCCCTATATTCCGTTTTGTTTAAAATGGACTCCAATATCATGCTAAGCTGGAACATGCGCTATAGAATAGTTCTTGGAATTGCAAGGGGATTAGCGTACCTTCACGACAAGTGCCGAGAGTGCATCATACACTGCGACATAAAGCCAGGTAACATACTTTTGGATGCCGACTTCAAAGCAAAAGTTGCAGACTTTGGCATGGCCAAGCTTATCGGTCGCGATTTTAGCCGAGTCTTAACGACAATGAGGGGGACAATCGGGTACTTAGCTCCCGAATGGATTTCGGGTCTACCAATTAGCCCGAAAGTGGACGTTTATAGCTTTGGCATGATGCTTTTCGAGATAATATCCGGTCAGAGGAATAGTACGCACTTTGAGGAGGGCAGTAAGTACTACTATCCTTCATGGGCCGCGCAAAAAGTGATCGAGGGCGACGAGAAGTGCTTGTTGGATAGCAGATTGGGTGGCGAAGCCGATTTGGAGGAGGTGAGAAGGGCTTCTAGAGTGGCTTGTTGGTGTATTCAGGATGCAGAGATGGACAGGCCAATAATGGGGCAGGTGGTGCAGATCTTAGAGGGGGTTTTGGAGGTGGATGTGCCGCGGATTCCGCGGTCTCTTCAGCACTTAATGGAGGATCAAATCTCACACATGTATGATGATGTGTCATCTGTTGCAGAGCAGGGTGCAAGTGAGAGCTCTCAAGGGGGATACAAATAATGACTTCAACAGAAACATCAGTATACGTTGCACTGCAGATAAGAAATATATGCACTAGAGATTATAGAATAGATCTTCGTCTCTCTCTTTTTTCTTCTTTTTTTTTTTCTTTTTGCGCCTAGCAGATAATAAATAGTCTTTTTTGTATGTAAAAAGGAGACGTATTAGATAAGTTACTCTTGTCTAGCATTCAAACAAGTCCAGTAGTTTACAACAAAGCCAAGCTTCTTTGGTTGAAGTGCGAGGGGGGAAAAAGCAAAGAAGAAATAAGATAGAATTCCGGTTAAAAGTAATGAAATTTGGAGAAGAAGCCCGAAGCAAAATAGGCAGAAGTTGAGGTGATGTTTACACAAAAAATTTCATGGACCCATTTCAAAACGTCATATTGTTAAGGGATCTATATGCTAATCTTACTGATTTCCTCAATCAGCTCTCATTGAGACTCTTGGTGAGTCATATGGTTCACTCTGCGTTTGAATCTTAAAAGTATTTCTAATTAGAAATTTTTTATCTGAATTTCAGTATCGTATTGATCAGTGAATGTAGAGTGGATCCAATAAGGTTGAATGGAGGGATCCTTAACTTTTTTCTGGGCACTTTTACATCATGAAAACTTGTTGGAGCTACTATCATGAAATTTTGCATTTTTTAGCTGTTAAGTCGTTGGCTGGGCCATTGGCCATTCCGGCCCAAACGACTGATACGAGCGGCCTATGAATATGGCATTGGGCCCAGTTAGCAAAAGGGCCCCAATATTCTAACTATGTTCTTTAGGCTGTGGGCCCACGAAGGGCTCGATCTGGGCCAGAGCCTAATGTAGGGGCCATCTTGTCACAATGTTACCCAACCCTTGCCACCTTATTAGCCACGACAGAAACCTTACCTTAGTTGATCACTAAGCAATGAATCTTTTTACATCAATAATTGGAATGTATTAATTAAATTAATAAAACAAAAACAAAGAAGAGTTGAAACTAGGGGTCCATTTAGACAAACATTCAAACTTATCTTTCACTGGATTACTACCCCAGCAACCTCCGTCCTTAATTAACAGTAAATTTTTATTTTTTTTATATAAAATAAATAGAGAGAGAGTCTTTTTCTCTCTCTCGTCGTGTGGACCATGCAATGAGACCAACGTTGGAAGCTCCAATGTTGTAGGAAAAATTCTAGAATGTAACGGGTATATTAGTGACGTGGCGTAACAAACCAATCAAATTAATCTTTTTAAGAATATATGTTCTATCATGATTATAAAAAAGTATTTTTATTGTACTTTTGTTTGAAAAGAAGGAATGTGATTGGCTTGTTATTGATGACATGGTGCAAGTATGACAGTGTAGAATTCCTCATGTTGTAGAGGTACTTACAATGATGCATGACAAATGCGTGGGACCTACTGATGCTTACATGTGTGGGTGGTTTCTTTTTCTGAGCCAAATATCTTGGTCGCTTAGAATTTCGGTGCCCCCTCTTACGGGACAATGAATGCGTTCATTGAAAGTTGAAGATCTTCTACAAAGGTTTCTGTGTAGTATTCTCCATCTGTGCACGTGGCTACCTTTCATTGGTTGTGTAATTTGAGGGTGAGAGAGTAAGAAACCCATGGTTGGTCGCCACGTCGACGGTTGCAGCTTACTTTGTACTGAGGGCCCCGCAATCCCGTCGTTCTGAGAGCAAACGTTGGGCCCACCGTGCGGGAAGAGCACTTGTTTCATCTGGACCGTTGGAACGTCTAGTTAATGATGTAGCTTGTTCAGCGTATCGAGCATGTCAAGCTCAAGACCAAGACAATTTCTCAAATTTTTAATAAATTTATTTTAATTCTCGAACTTTCAAATTTAATATTAACAATTTATAATTTTTTGAAAGAGCCTTATTTAAGTCTTTTTATTTTGTGTATTATTTTTTTGAGAAAAATATTTTGTGTATTATTGATAAAAGGCGAATTAATATCTATACCGCATACATACTTCCGTGTCTTTTTATGTCATTTATTTGTCAATTTCTTTTCAATCTCACATTTCAATGCTATTATTATTTATTGATTTTTTTTTTTTCAGAATTGAGCGTATGCGATAAGTAAAGAATTAATAAATTTCTAGTACGACTCATTCATATACACTGTATAGTATATAAGAGTATCTCGACTTCATATAATTACGAGGCAATATTTTAACTCTCCCTCCTGCATAGCTAACAAAGTTTCCATCTTTTGCATGCTTTATTCCCAAATGGATAGCAAAAACAATCCATGCTTCTCTGTTCCTCCTTTTTATCCCTCCTTTCTCTTCTTCTTCTTCTTCTTTTCCCTCAAAACACATCTCTCTCTACCAACTGATTCTCTCTCTGTGGGCCAATCTCTCTCTGGAAACCAAACTCTGATCTCCAAAGAAGGCAACTTCGAGTTGGGTTTCTTCTCCCCATCCACCTCCAACAACAACTTTTACATTGGCATCTGGTACAAAAAAATCCCCACTCAAACTATCGTCTGGGTTGCAAATAGAGATGCCCCCATATTCGATACTTCATCAGCAGAACTAAAAATCTCAGATCAAGGCAACCTTGTGCTTCTCAATGGCTCCAAGTCTCCGATTTGGTCGTCGAGTTCGTCCCCCTCAAACTCCAACGCCACCACAGCAGTTCTCCTCGATAGCAGCAATCTCATTCTCACAAGCAGTGTAAGGATTAAAGCTCCTTTTTGTAGTTAGGGGGGGAAACGAGCCGAGCTCGAGTGAATTTACCTCGGCTCAAATTCAGCTTGAAATTAATTTCGAGCCTAAATTTAAGCTCAAGCTTGGATTGAAATTAATTCAAGCTGAGCTCGAGCGAGCATAATTTCAAGTCGAGCGAGCTCGAATCCTAAACAAGCTGCTTGAAATTCTCAACATCGTACGATCAATAGTTAATTTGTATAGAATGTTACCTATAATTTGATACAAAAATATATCTAATAGTTCAAAGTACAAAATAATTATATGAAATAAAGTATTATAGTATGAAGAAAAATAATTTATGAGTTGAATATCTAATCTTTTCAGCCTTACATGTCTTCTCTTCCGCCTTTAATCTTCATATTATTCATTTTTATTTATGCGGTCAAAAATAAATAAATTATATAGATAAATATTGGATTAAACTATCAAATCATATAAACTAAAATTAAAATATTATATAAATAATAATTTTTTACTTTAAAAATATTCTGTATATTTTCTCAAGCATATAATTAATAGCAAAGTAGGCAACGGTGGGAATATGTTGTTACTTGGTAACTTGGAGGGCTTCCGGCTTGGCCATTTAGGGTGAAAGACAGAAAAAGAGAAAGAAAAAAACATATTAAAAATTTAGAGCTCTCTGAAAGAAAGAAAGAAAAGGAAAATGTATAAATTTAGTGAAATTTTACTCTTTTATTTGTCTATTGGGTTTGTTTTTATGGGCCAACAATATTGGCCTAATTTTAACTAAACTCAGGTTATTCACTCAGCCAATATATAATTAAAATATATTATATTTATATATTTTTTAATATATATATATATATATATATATATATAGTTAGGCTACTATGCTATCGGAAGTACGGAAGCTTTCTGACTTGAGATCAGTTTTCAATGATGCGATTTCGAAATCGTTCGATCGGGTCTGATTAAATGATATTAGGTATTTGGGTCCTGGGAGTCGTTAGAAAATACGTGTTTATGATTTGACGATTCATTTGGCCTAGTGAAGAACGGCGCTTCATGGTGTAGAGGTCAAACGGTCTGAAAAATAAAATCTTACAGGAAGTGAAATAGATATGAATTAAAAATGTTTAATAAGTATTTTGTCTTGTTTTATATGTATAAAATTTTCTATCAAAATTTCAGTTACGTTGGATATTTGACCGCCTTGGGTAAGACTTACAACTGCTCAATACGGCAATTTTGTTAATGTTTTTGGTTGATTTTGAGCCCAGTGTCGATCACTAGGATGAATATCGAAAATATAATAAAAATTTATTTTTGAGGATACTCCAATACTATAGCATCAAATGTAAAGGTGGGAGGTCGACGATTCGAAAGTGCGCCCAATCGAAAAAGGTGGAAGCAGGAAGGCTCGTCTTCGGATGACATAGTAGCCTCACTCATATATATATAGTATATATTTATATATATATATATATTACTATAATATATTAGTTGTAGACATTACTATGGGGGGGCGGGGGGGCCCCCCCCCCCCCCTCACATACCCCGGCCGTAGAACTCTTTTTTTTTTTCCCACCCCCCCCGCCCCGCCCCGGCCCGCTTTTTTCGAAAATTATATGGTATTTGATGGTTTTGCGAATTTTTGACCCTTTGAATTAGAATTATATTGTGTTGGGTAATTGCACGGATCCTGCTCTTATGAATTAATAATATTCCCTTAGGTTTGCATCATGGTCCCCTGATCAAGTGTTAGGTAAATATAGTATTAATGTCTCCAATAGATTAAATAATTCGATTTTGAAAGAGTTTGATTATGAATCAAAATTGAAAAACAGCATCCTCGTATACTTTCCAGTCCCGGCGATTAACTGAATAGTGGACTATATAAGTTACTGAGTCGGCTGGGTATGTTATGGAGAGCGCAAGAGCCCTGCCGTGCTCTGCTAACGTTGTTTTCGATGTTCGTGAACTTTCGAGTAATCGACGATCGGCTTTAGAGTTGATTAGCGTTATGTTGATAGTAATAGAAAATTAATTTGTGATTTTTCGATATCCATTTGCCTAGTTAACGAAGGGGCTCCAAAAGCTTAATTTTTAGATCGGCCGTGGTGAGCGGTTGCAAGTTTACGGTGTAGAAACTATCCAATCATTATGAAATTTGATAGAAAATTCTTTATATCATCATAAACAAGATCAATCCACTTTGATCTAAATGTAGAACTGAATGTCATATCCTCATATATTGTAAGATTTTTAATTTTCAGCCGCATTATTTTTCTGAGCCCTTCGCATCACAAGGCAAATGATATCGAAAAATAAATTTATGCATTATCTAGATACTTCAAATACTCTATAATGTCTACGGGCGTAGTCGACTATTGAAGTGCACGCATCGAAAACAAAAATGGTCAAGCCGGAGCATCGTGTTCTATATGCATCCTCAGCGCATATAATAAATATTCTCTATATAATAAATATATATATATATATATTCGAGCTTTTCGAACTTTTCGAGCCTAATTCGAATGAGCCGAGTAATACTCAAGCTCGGCTTGAAATGAATTTCGAGTCTTTTTTTTTGTTCAAGCTCGACTCATTTAATTTCGAGTCGAGCTCGAGCAAGCCAAATATCGAGTCGAACGCGAGCCGGCTTGCTCATTTGCCAGCCCTATTCGTAGTTTAGAGGGATTGAATTGATAATCAAAGCTCATTATCGAATCAGAGTTGAAGGTTCTTTATTCCTCAGAGACCATAAAATCTCTAATTGAGAAGTGATTCGGTACGTAATTTTATAAATAATAAAAATTTCATAACTGTTCATCAATAAAGAATAAAAAAATTATTTTATTCTTTAGCAAGTTAAAAGATAACTTCATGTCTAAGGTATTTTCGTAATTGAACATTGCAAAATTTTAAAAAAAATTTGATTGATATCCCTTTCACACATTTAGGCATTAATTTTGCACTAATTTAGGCATTAATTTAAGAAATTTTAGAATTATAATTTAGGCATTATTAGGCCAATAACGCACGATCATGTGGTATGCTGGTGCACCATTCAAACCCAATATTTAAGAGCAAGGATTAAAGAAGATTTTGGTGCGCACCGAGAGTATCGACAATATAATTAAGTAACCACGAGGCGTAATTGAAAGAAGTTACAATAAGGGCATGTTTCGTTGCTCGTGTTGGAACAAAATACCGCAAAGAAAATCTAATTGTGATTAATATCTAACTAATTTTGTAATAAGAATAAAATCAAACTTACAGATAAACGCAAATATCCAAATAATGATTTGATCTTATCCGGAAGCGTGCGAGGCACTGCCCTAAGGCGTATTTCCGTCCTTACGTGCGGGATTAACCGGAAATAACACCCCAAGGTACGACCGGAATTCCTCCTCCTGCGAGCACGATCGTGAAGAAGGTTGACGGAGATTCTCTCAACACCCAGGAATATTCGAATAGTAAAAGATAAAAGATGAATAGATAAGAATTAACAAATTATCTAAATCTCATTCTCTACTACTCTGTCTGAAACAGAGGAGAAGAAAGGAAGGGAATTTAACGCTTTTTCTCGTTACGAGAAAAAGACGTATTCCACGCAACGGAACGGGATTCCGTTTGGCGTAAGAAACGGAACGGAAAAATATTCCGTTACTTTCTTACGCATTAAGAAAAAGAATAAAATTAAATAAATAAATAAAAATAAATAAATAAATAATAAAATAATAAATAATGATAAATAATAAATAAATAATTTAAAATTCAAATAGAATAAAATTCAAATTTTAAAATTTTGAGTTTTTTTTTCACTAACAATCCCCCACAAAACTCAAAATTTTAAAAAATACAAATTAAAGTAAAAAAAAATTACTGAGTGTTTATACTATGCAATGGGTGAGGTGTCTTTAAGAGACTTAACCCCACTTAGTGTAAGCAGTTTCCATCAGAAGGAATCGGAGTGAACAAGGTCTTGAACTACGTTCCTTTGACCCTTACATCAACCACCACACACACAGTACAGAATTCTCCGTCACGGGTCTGTACATTAATGGCCATGCACAATACCATGATTTTTTCATAAGAGTTTCTATGAATGGCCCTCATTCACATGGCTGCGGCCACATACGGATACTCTTATATAGGTGGTTTTCTCCAGGGATATGTGTAGAGTCACATATCGCGAAAATTACCGCCTTGGATCCCATTAAAAGCTTTTAGCTCAACCTAATCCACTACACAGAGCACTACTCACCATAGGGATGTGATTGGATCGAGCTAAAGCTCCTCTGTAAAATTTGTAGAAAGTGCTCTTTGGCCAACCTGACAGCTTGTTTTTACCACATTGAACCTTCTTCAAGGGATCTCTTATCACAAAGGTTGGTTCCCAATGTAGGAAGGCCCTTTACGGGCAAGATTCCATCACCCTTGATGACAGTAGGATCATAATCTTCTTCAGGCCTTTCATCAAGTAATCTATAAGATTTTGATCAGATCTGATAAAGCTCAAATAAATAACATGATCGAAAATTATCCATCTAACAGATTTCTATGTCAATATTATATAAATGTTAACTTTAGAATTTATCAATTTTATTTACAAGTTAAGCATTAGAATAAACAAAATAAAATCATGAGGGCAATTATAATAACCAACTTTATCAAACTGATAAAAATGCTCCCCCTACAATTTCTGAGATATACTAAAATTTAAAATTATGAAGTTTAATCATATTTAACAAAATTCGGTTCAACAACAAATAGATTGCAGAAACAATTTTAAAACATTTGATTTTAATTAGGTAATTAGTTTGCAAACAATATATTACAAGCAATGTATAAAAATATTAAATACAACCAGCAAAATTATCACAGTAAATATATGCTAGCTGTTGTATACTCAGTCGTGCTGAGAAGTAAGATAGTAGTAGTATTAAATCCAACAAATAGAGTTTACAATGACAGCAACAATAAAAAAAATGCAATAGTATTAGTGCTGCTTGTTAGGTGATCTCGCTCAAAAATCGTGCTTTTAGAAACTGTGGGTTTGAATCCCACTTGGAGCAAAATTGTTTAAAATTAATTTTGCAGCAGAAATTTTTTCTTTTTTATAAGGAGCCCAAAATAATAAATATTTTTAAAAATCCGTACAACTAGTCCATAGCAAATATATTTTTATTTTACCAAAGAATTTTACTGTAGCAAAACTTTTAAACCGTACACTATAAAAAATAATTTTACAGTAGCCTTTTTTTTTTAAACAAATTTAAAACACCCTAAAGCAAATAAGAGAATATAATAATTGATAATTAAACTATATGCAATTAGCAAGTAAATTATATGCAATTTGAATTTGAATATACTAATTCTAATTTATTTAAATTAGAATGACAAACATACAATCAAATTTGTCAAACAAAAATAATACACAATATCTTTCTATTTTAAGCGAAATAATAATTAAACTACATACATGAGTGTGCTAGTCTCCAACAGCAGTGTAGCGCAAGGGCGACGTGACAAAATCCCAGTGTTGGTGGCTGAAATTCCGGACCCTGGACCTAGTCAACATCCTCCTCTGGGAGCGCGTCGGGATGCGGAACGGCTGCGGATAGTGACCCTCGAAGTTTGCGCCCTTCGATAGATCAGGCGATTCGGCTGACGAGGGATCGAGCCAGCCGGGTTCGAAAACTATTACTATAGAATCGGTTCGGCTGGAGGAGCCGAATGTATGAACTGTGCAGGGATCAATGTCGGCAGAAGAGCCGAATGGAAAAAGTATACAGTAACTAATCGGCTGAAAGGCTGTGGGGTTAAGTATTATGATGAGATAATAGGTGGCAAGAAAATATTTGAGAAATACGTAGATAGAAAATAGTGAATATTACGTGTGATAATGTACAATATTAATGCGAGAGTATTATTGTTATAAAAGGTGACAGATATTTTTATTTTCAACCTTTGGATGAGATCCAATGACAAAAAAGTAATATCTATATTTGAGAATAAATTATTATTTAATAAATTGTTTGAAATGAATGGTTCGAAATAACTGGAAATAAAATATTACTAAAGAAGATTAAGGAATTTTTGAAAAGATAAAAAAAGCAAAACTTGCACTTTTAAAAGTTGTATAGATTATATAATATAAATCAATTAGGATTCTGGTCAAGTTCCAGGTGGGTACAAATAAAATCCATACTCGGTCACTGAAACAAAGAGAGAAGAGAGATGTTAGATATGATAATATAGTGAGGGCAAAATTACTTAATAACCTCCGAATTAAAGACCACATATAATCTGTTTTGAAGTATCTTGTAACCGGTACCTCTTTTAAAATAATATACTATTGCATATCACAACTAAATAAAAATTAAATCTAAGCCATTAAATAAGAATGTATGAACGGCATCCAAATATTAAATGTATAGAAGGATTGCTCTCTCTGATTAGTATTGATTGCTAAATAGATAATTACCCTTAAATGGGACGTAATAAGTAGAAAGGAGATATGTTCTTCTATTTTTCATTGTTATTGTACATCGTTATCTTTCTTACACACCCACACACAAAAAGATAAGATAGAACACAATTAATATCACGTCTTCCGATGCAGGTGAATTCATCCATCATATGGCAGAGCTTCGACCATCCGACCGATACTTATATGCCGGGTGGATGGCTTGGGTTCAACAAGATTACCGGAGAGTATCAAAGCATCACTTGTTGGGAAAACCCCGCAAACCCCACCCCTGGTCCTTTTTCTAACCGCTTGGACCCAGATGGATCAAACCAATGTGTTCTACTATACAATGGGTCTCAAGTATATTGGAGTAGTGGGCTATGGAATGGCCAGTACTTCACTTCAACTCCTTCAATGGCACAACAAACTGTGTTTAAGTTCACGTTCATTGACGACCGAGAGCGGAAGTATGCTACGTATACTATGACAGATAGTTCAGTGATCAGTCGCTTTGTGGTGGGCTCTTCAGGGCTAGGGCAGCAACTTCTTTGGCTAAGTAATAGACAAGAGTGGCAGCCAGTGTTTGCTCAACCTCTATCTAATTGTGATGTGCCCTCTGTTTGTGGACCTTTTGGGCTTTGCGACCAGGAAAGCCCGAGCCTTTGTCGATGCCCCCAGGGATTTGAGCCAGCATTAAAGGAGGAATGGGAGCTAAATGATTGGAATTCGGGGTGTAAAAGGAAAACCCAGTTGAATTGTGGGACTAAATCAAACTTTAACAGAGGAGAAGAAGAAGAGAAAGATGGGTTTTTTATGATGATTAATACGAGATTTCCGAGTAATGGGGAGAAATTAATGGTTAGAAGTGCCGAGGAGTGTGAAATGGCTTGTTTGAACAATTGCTCTTGTAGTGCTTATTCTTTTGATACCAGTTGTTTGATCTGGACGGCCAATCTTCAAAATCTTCAGCAGTTATACAGTGGTGATCAAGGAGGTGGTACACTTTATCTCCGACTCGCTGCAGCTGATCTTCCTAGTACAAACAATTCACACAAAGTAAAAACCGTTGTTATAGTAAGCTTAGTCGGCGGTCTACTTGGTATAGTCATTGTTCTCTTTGGACTAATTTGGTTATGTAGACATTGGAGGAAGTCTCGAATAGTGAGCAAAGTGGAGGGTTCTTTGATTCGATTCTCATACGGTGATTTACGGCACGCCACGAAGAACTTCTCGGAGAGGCTTGGCGGTGGCGGCTTTGGCTCGGTATTCAAAGGAGCACTTCCGGACTCGACGCAAGTAGCTGTGAAGAAGCTCGAGGGATCCAGACAAGGCGAAAAGCGGTTCCAGGCGGAGGTGCTTACTCTTGGAGTCATCCAGCACATTAATCTTCTCCGCCTCCGCGGCTTCTGCTGTGAGAGAAGCCAGAGGCTTCTGGTCTACGAGTTCATGCCGCACGGATCCCTAGATTCCGTTCTGTTTAAAAAGGACTCCGATATCATGCTAAGCTGGAACATGCGCTATAGGATAGTTCTTGGAATTGCGAGGGGCTTAGCGTACCTTCACAAGAAGTGCCGAGAATGCATCATACACTGCGACATAAAGCCAGATAACATACTTTTGGATGCCGACTTCAAAGCAAAGGTTGCTGACTTTGGCATGGCCAAGCTTATCGGTCGAGATTTTAGCCGAGTCTGAACGACGATGAGGGGGACAATCGGGTACTTAGCTCCCGAATGGATTTCGGGTTTACCAATTAGCTCGAAAGTGGACGTTTATAGCTTTGGCATGATGCTTTTCGAGATAATATCCGGTCGGAGGAATAGTACGTACTTTGAGGAGGGCAGTAAGTGCTACTATCCTTCATGGGCCACGCAGAAAGTGATCGAGGGCGACGAGAAGTGCTTGTTGGATAGCAGATTGGGTGGCGAAGCTGATTTGGAGGAGGTGAAAAGGGCTTCTAGAGTGGCTTGTTGGTGTATTCAGGATGCAGAGATAGACAGGCCAACAATGGGGCAGGTGGTGCAGATTTTAGAAGGGGTTTTGGAGGTGAATGTGCCGCGGATTCCGCGGTCTCTTCAGCACTTAATGGAGGATTAGATCTCTGGCATGTATGATGATGTGTCATCTACTGCAGAGCAGGGTGCAAGTGAGAGCTCTCATGGGGCATACAAATAATGACTTCCAACTGAAACATCAATATACGTTACACTGCTGATGAGAAATATATGCAATAGAGATTATAGAATAGATCTTCGTCTCCCTTCCTTTGTTTCTCTCTCTTTTTTCTTTTCTTTTTTTTGCCTAACAGATAACAAATAGTCTTTTTTGTATGTAAAAGGCGATGTATTAGATAAGTTACTCTTGTCTAGCACTCAAACAAGTCCAGTAGTTTCACAACAAAGCCAGGCTTCTTTGGTTTGAAGTGCGAGGGAAGAAATAAGATAGAATTCCGGTACTTAAAAGTAATGAAAGAGAAGCCCAAAAGCAAAATAGGCAAAAGTTGAGGTGATGTTAATACATTAAAAAATTTTATGGACCTAGTTCAAAACGTCATATTGTTAAGGGATCTATATGCTAATCTGACTGGTTTCAGAGCGTAATTCTACTAACGCGCTCCTCAATGAGCTCTCATTGACTCTTTGGCGAGTCACACGGTTCGCTTTGCGTTTGAATCTTAAAAGTCTTTCTGATTAGAATTTTTTTACGTGTTGATCAGTGAATGCAGAGTGGATCCGATAGGGTTGAATGTAGGGCTCCTAATTCAACTATTTTCTGGGCACTTTTACCTCATGAAAACTTGTTGGAGCTATTATCATGAAAATTTTGCATTTTTTAGCTGTTAAAACCCACTGATACGCCCGGCCCATGGGCATTGGGCCCAATTAGAAGAGAGGGCCCAATCCATAATTGCTAACAATGTTCTTAGGCTTTGGACCCAAAATGGCTTGATCTGGGCTAGAGCCTAAAGTAGGGGCCATCTTGTCACGAGGTCACCCAACCCTTGCCACCTTATTGGCCATAACTAGACCTTGATAAACGGGCGGGTCGGGTAATCCACAAGCATATCATTGTACCCGTTAGTTATTTGGGTATGGATAAAATTTATCCGTAAATTTTTGGATAGCCAAAATCTTTACCCATACCCGCTCACGGGTGGGCGGATGGGTATGCAGATTACCTGTATTTTTTTTTCTTTTTTTTTTCTCTTATATTTTTTAAATGCAAACACATATATATATATAAGTTTTAAGAATATATAACATAAGTAATTATTTAAAATATCATAATATATAATAAAAATATTTAAAATCTTAAAGCAAAAAAAATTTGTTATATGAAAGGTGCGATAAGAAATTAGGATTAGAATTTTTAGGATGGATAAATAAAAAAATATATATTTTAATTAAGAAAATATATTTTTTAATTAAAAAATATATGTGCGGGTATCAATGGGTACCCGCGGATTACCCAAAATGCCCACAGCTTAATGGGTACCCATTCGTTTTACCGGTAATTTTTTGAGTTAAAAAAGTTGGTATCCATACCCGCAAATTTACAGATAACCCCCGGGCACATGCGGGTATAGATCGAGATTGCCGGGCCTAGTCATGACAGAAACCTTACCTTAGCGACCAAGCAGTGGATTTTTTACATCAATAATTGGAATGTATTAATTAAATTAATGAAACAAAAACAAAGAAGGGTTGAAACTTGAAACTAGGGGTCCATTTGGACATATATTCAAACTTAATCTTCACTGGATTACTACCCCGACAACCAAACCTTTGTGGCTTTTTGAACTAGGAAGCTCTGAAGCAGCGAGACGAAGGTAAAGAGCGCCTCCGCCAGTTCCATTATATTGCTCTTGTAGATGTGGAACGAGGATGAGGAAGAAGAGGAAGAAGAAGAGAACGGTATTAGAAGAGTCCAAAATGGTGGGCGGCATTTTCGTAGATTTCAGGTGTGATCAGGAGTAAAAGTTTTGACCCGGAAAGGTCATTGTTTGACGGTGCATAGAGAGAGAATCTCTTTCTCTCTCTCTCGTCGTTTTGTTGTGAAGACTATTACTAGAGATTTTATATACAAGAAAATGGAGATTTTTTCTCCTTTTTTGTAGGACCATGTACTAAGACCAGAGTTGGAAACTCCAATGTTTCTTCAGGTAATTACAAATTTACAATGGTACATAACAAATGCGTGGGGCCTACTGATGCTAGCGTGTGTGGGTAGTTTCGCTTTGTGGTCAAATTGCTTGGTCGCTGAAACTTTCGGTGCCCTCTCTTACGGGGCATTGAATGCTCGTTCATTCACAGTTGAAGATCCTCTACAAAGGTCTCCACCGAGTGTACTCCATCTGTGCACGTGGCTACCTTTCATTGGTTGTGTGATTTGAGGGTGAGAGAGTAAGAAACCCATGGTTGGTCGCCACGTCGACGGTTGCAGATTACTTTGTACTGAGGGGCCCGCAATCCCGTCGTTCTGAGAGCAAACGTTGGGCCCACCGTGCGGGAAGAGCACTTGTTTCATCTGGACCGTTGGATGTCTTTCAGATCAAACGGGTTTATGGCGGAACTTCTAGTTATCGCAGCTTGTTCAGCGTATCGAGCATGTCAAGTTCAAGACCAATAAGCGCCGACCACATTTGAAATAGCTTTATTTAAGTCTTTTTGTTTTGTATGTTTAGGAGCTTTATTTAAGTCTTTTTATTTTGTGTATTATTATTATTATTATTATTTTTAGAGATAGATAGCACGTTATCTATTTTGTTTATTTTATTTAGAAATAAACTTAGTTGAAAATATGAATCAGTTAGAATTTGAACTTAAAACCTCGGCTATCAATCACCACGTCCTTTATCATTTGCTATAAGGACGGTCGATGTTTTGTGTATTATTGATAAAAGGTAAATTAATTTCAATACTGTATGCATGCATCCTTGTTTTTTTTGTGTCATTCATTTGTCAATCTTTTTTGAAGCTCACATTTAAATGCTATTATTATTTATTGATATTTTTTCTTTTTCAGAATTGAGCGTATGCAATAAGTAAAGAATTAATATATTTCTAGTGTACGAGCTAGTATTCATATATACTATATGGGGGCAATTTCATCACTAGCCCTCTTAAACATATAAATATCACAAATACCCCTATAAAATTAAAAATATCATATATACCCCTTCAAAGGTAGAAAAATATCACAATTACCCTTTATTCTAACTTACGTTAGGATAAAATTATAAAATGACTAATTTACCCCTTAAAAGTTATTTGGGTTATTCTTTTGATAACAAATAATAGAGGAGTAATTTCATGAATACCCTTCTAATTTCTAATACTAATTATTGGTGGATAAAATAAGTGGAAACCCCTCACCTATAGGTCATTTTGAAATATAACCCCTTAACTTCAATTTTTTAACATTTAGAGAGCACTTTAACTTTTAGTTTTTTTTTGTTTTTGCGTTTTACTTAGTTAAAAGTTTTTCAATTGAGATCACTCATACATGAATTTGATAAAATTTTTAACTTAGTTAGAAAAAAAAAACACTCAATTGCAAAAGTAAAGAATCACTACACTTGAGAGGATGTATATATATAGAGAGAGAGAGTCAGGCTACTATACTCTTATGAGTGTGATCGCCTTCTTACTCATAAGTCGTTTTCAATAATAAAGCTTCTGAATTGACGATCCATAACGTTAATATTATCTAGAATATTCAAAACTTCAAGAAATCAAATTTTATAATTTTTTATATCATTACGATCAAAAGATCTCAAAATTAACAATTTTTAATGGTCAGTATGGAATACTTGCTAGTTTAATGGTGAAACAAAAATCGGAATCAATTGAATTTTTGATAGAAAATTTTATTTACTATCTAAATAAAGATCAGTATAGAAATTTTGACAGCTCATTTTATGCCTACTTGATGGACGTTATTATGATTTCAAAAAATCACAAAATTTATTTTTTAAAAATTGCAAACACTCTAGATCATATTTAATATAGTAGATCGTCGATTCGGAAGCTCCATTATCGAAAAAACTTATGAGTACATAGGGCTCTATACTTATAAAAGTATTGTAGCCCTACTTTTATATATATATATATATATATATATATATATATATATATATAAAATTTAAAGTTAAGATCATGCTGAAGTGGACTAATAGGTGAGAGGGTCTTCATACAATGTTACTTTTTTTGTTGACAATAAATGTTCAATTAGAAAACTGTTGCTTGAGCAGGTCATATGAAAAATACTCTAATATCAAGAATTTTGATATCAAAATATTTTTAATTTGACTTATGTGAGTTATTTAAATAAAATTCAAAAAAAAATCTTGAAATAATTAATGTTAAATACTACAGTGGATAATTGCAGTACAACTATTATATAATTTAAAAGCGAAAATCATAACAAGATTTAATTATTACACTTAATAGATTGCAGATTTTTAATTGTAAAATTTTAAAGAGAATGTTGAATTATTATGTGATTGAAAGGTTAAGAATTAATCATATAATTAATCTTAAATTATTACACTTAGTTAAATTAGTAATAAGGGTAAAATTGGTATTTAAAGAATTTTAGATGACTTTTTTAACGGAATGTTAGGCTTAAGGGTATTTATGAATATTTTTGCTTTTTAGAGGGGTATTCTTGATATTTTCTAATTTAGAGGGCTATCTATGAAATTACTGTCTCCTAGAGGGGTACTGATGAAATTATCCCTACTATATAAGAGTACCTCGATTTGATCATATAATTAATTACGAGGCAATATTTTAACTCTCCCTCCTGCATTCCCAAATGGATAGCAAAAGCAATCCATGCTTCGCTCTTCCTCCTTTTTATCCCTCCTTTCTCTTCTTCTTCTTCTTCTTCTTTTCCCTCAAAACACATCTCTCTCTACCAACTGATTCTCTCTCTTTGGGCCAATCTCTCTCTGGAAACCAAACTCTGATCTCCAAAGAAGGCAACTTCGCGTTGGGTTTCTTCTCCCCATCCACCTCCAACAACAACTTTTACATTGGCATCTGGTACAAGAAACTCCCAACTAAAACTGTCGTCTGGGTTGCAAATAGAGATGCCCCCATATTCGATACTTCATCAGCAGAACTAAAAATCTCAGATCAAGGCAATCTTGTGCTTCTCAATGGCTCCAAGTCTCCGATTTGGTCGTCGAGTTCGACCCCCTCAAACTCCAACGCCACTACAGCGGTTCTCCTCGATAGCAGCAATCTCATTCTCACGGACAGTGTAAGGATTAAAGCTCCTTTTTGTAGTTTAGAGGGATTGAACTGATAATCAAAGCTCATTATCGAATCAGAGTTGAAGGTTCTTTACTCCTCAGAGACCATAAAATCTCTAATTGAGAAATGATTCGGCACTTAATTTTATAAATAATAAAAAATTTCTTAACTGTTCATCAATAAAGAATAAAATAATTTAGACATTATTTAATATGTTTAAGAAAATTTTGAGTTACTCTAATTTAGATATTAATGTTGTATCACTATTTAAAAAAATTTTAAAAGTGGGTAAATATTTAAATTCAATATATATAGTATAATTAAGAAACTTTAGAATTTCTTTAATTCAGACATTAATTTTGTATCGCTATTTAGAAAAAATTAAATGTGGTTAAATATTTAATTTAATAGGAATATAGTGTATAATTCAAATTTATTCTTAGAATAGAATTTTACAGGCTAAATTAATTCAAATTNTTAATTTAATAGGAATATAGTGTATAATTCAAATTTATTCTTAGAATAGAATTTTACAGGCTAAATTAATTCAAATTTTAATAGTAAAAATTTATTTTTTAAATAATGAGATCATGTATTATAATTTAAAAATATAAACTAAAATTAAATTTGAAGGTTAGAACCTAAACAATATATAAAAACATTCTATAAGTCTAAACAGTATGATGCAATTTAAACTTACGATTAAATAAATTTAGACTATGTAATTTAAATTTTAAGTTTATAATAAATCTTCACAATAGAGTTTTAACAAAGTAACAAAATTAGGATTGTAGATAAATTTGATAAAATCTATAAGGAACAAATCTAGACTATTTGTATATTTTATCAATTTGATCAGTCTAATTGATTTGATTTGTTAGTTGGTTTTGATTTTTACCTTTAAACTTTTTCAGTTTTCAATCAATTTTTAAAATTTTAGTTCCTTATAGTTTAGTTTCAATTAGCTTCCTAACTATTATTATTCATTTTAATTAACTTAGTATCAATGATTTAAAAATTAAATTGAACCGGCTAGTTCAACCGGTCTGACTGCAGTCTAGTGTATCAAGCTATTTGGTTCAATTCTTTGAACTGAAAAAGGTTGAGAACAGTTTTGAATTTTTAGAGATAATAAACGTTTTAAAACATAATGACATTTAAACTATCAGAGATAATAAACATTTAAACGTAAAAATTAAAAACGTTAAGATTAGTGGTAAAAAAAAAGTAATCATTAGGGACTAAAGGTTAGCGATGTCAATAGGTCAGATTTGAGCCAGATTTTCAAAATTCGAAACCGAACCGTTTGAAAACCTGCATTTGAATCTGATGCATTTTAAACAATATATAGAAGTTTTGGGTTAATATCAATGATTTAACCAGTATATTAAGTTAGCATTAATGATTTAAAAATTAGATTGAACTGACTGGTTCGACTAGTCAGACCATAACTAAGTCTATTATGCGGCTTGGTTTAACCCTTTGAACTGAATAAGATTAAGAATAATTTAAACCGTTAGAAATAATAAACGTTTTAAATATAATAATATTTTAACCGCTAGAGATAATAAATATTTCAAACATAATTTTAAACATAAAAATTAAAAAGTTTAAAATTACTCGTTGATGTCAACGGATTAGATTTGGGTCGGATTTTCAAAAACCTTTGGACTTAATTTGCGGTAGTATTTTAACGATTTTATACCCTCAAAAGAATTTTTATTAAGTTGAATTGTCATTCACTGTTAAAATTTTAAAAATTTAAAATTTTTAGGAATAGCAAACTTACGCAACATAAGATGTTCATACACAGTATTCAATATTTAACATTTTTTTAAAAAAAATTATATATTAAAATTTGTAAATTTTTAAAACTATAATATTTAGACATTAAATGAACAAATAATCAACAACATAAAAAGAAGGTGATGGATTTTGTAAGTAAATGCTCAAAATATATAATAGAAACGCGATTATATTTATAAATTTTGTAAGTCTTGTTAATGTCATAAAATATGAATTGAATTCTAATTAAATTTCTGAGCTTTTTAGAGGTGTAGTATACAAAAGTATACATTGGGTATGTGTAGGTAGGTGATAGCCAATTAATTTAGCTAATTTAGCATTTATATATTTAAATTTGATAGAAGGCTAAGAAAAAATCGTATTATTTATCAAAATATGTAAACTAAAGAAACAAAAATATAATTTGAATTGAATTATGAAACTTATTTAGAAAGACATTAAAAACAATGAAAAAGAAAATAATTGATTAGGAATTAAACAAATAAATCTAGATAAAAAATAGATTATTAAAAAAAGACATATCAGTAATAGAAAAGAAGATATATATGTATATAGAGAGAGAGAGAGAGTTGAGGTAGAATACTTCCAAAAGCACCAAGGGGTTGGTGCTTTTGAATTTTTAGCCCTTGGATAGAGAGATATAAGGTTGTGATGACGATGATAGGTGGTTAAAGGGAAGAAAATTCGGCTCTCCCAACAAAAAGATATTAAAAACAATGAAAAAAAAAATGATTCAGCTGAGACTTTGAGATCTTTAATTAAAAAAATAAATTTAGGTAAAAATTAGATTATTAAAAAAAGACATGTCACTAATAGAAAAGAAAGAAAAATTAAAAAAAAAGAAGAAAATATATTAGCAGTAGATGTAAGGGGAGGGAGAGTATTTAGACACGCATAAACTGCCCAAGCATGGACGACCGCCGATGGACTGTTGTCGATGTGCCTGCAACGTATTGGAAAAATCCACAACGAAAATCTGATTGTAATTCAAATCTAACTGATTTTATAATAAAATTAATAAATTCAATTTATAGATGATCGCTAAATTTCAAAATAAATTGGTAAAAAAGAAATCCAAGAATAATTTACTCCGGAAGTGTGTGAAGCACCACTCTAAGACGTATTTCTGTCATTCGTGCAGGATTAACCGAAAACACCGTCTCAAAGTACAATCGAAATTCTCCCTTCTACGAGCACGAACGCGGAAGAGATTGACGGAAATCCTTTCAACACCCGGCGATAAATGAATCGAATAAAATAGAAAAAGTATCAGAATAATAAACTCTCCAATATAATTTTGTTAAAGAAAATTAAATCTCCAAAATTATATGCATCTCGGATCATTAGATGTCCAAGAGTGTATATATATATATATATATATATATATATATATATATATATATATATATATATATATATATATATATATATCATGGAATTAAGAGCTGTTCCCAACGTTCCTCCCCGTGCTGAACGGATGGGCGCACGATGCGCCATATCCGCAAGAAATAACGGCTCTTAAATATGCAATTATATATTAATAAATTAAATAATTAAGTAACTTAAATAATAATAAAAAATAAAAATAAGTTAAAATAATAATAATAATATAGAGGATTTTGAATTTTTCTTCAACACTGAGGACGATAACGATGATACGCCAGCGAAGGCGACGACGAAAATGTGCCAGCGAGGAGGACGACAACGATGTGCCGGCGAAGATGATGCGCCGGCGAGGATGACGACAATGTGTTAGAAAGGACGGTGACTTACAATAGACCATGACAGAGAAGGTGTGGAAGGAATAAAAGTAAGGACGACAACAATATGTCAAGGAGGACGACGACTTACAATAGACCATGATAGAGGAAGTATCGAGGAGATATTGAGAGGCAGTAAAAATATTTGAGAAACCATAAGAGGATAGGCTCTATCTTTGATAAAGATAAGTATATGCAAGATTGGGATAAGGGTAAGGAGGTTGGGGAAATTGAATAGCGGATATTTTATGCGAGGATATTAGTCAAGATATGCTTTATATTTAAGAAACGTATGGCTAACGGGTATTACGCGTGAAAAAACTATAATGAGATGAAAAGTGATGGATATCACGCATAAAAAAAAGATTTAGTAGATTGGATATGGATTTTAACCTAAAAGTATCAAAAATTTTAATTCATATTTAAATCAAAATATTACATTCAATTTTAAATTAAATTTATATTTATATTTTAAATTTAAATTGTTATTGGTGGTATATGTCTATTTATTATGTAATTTTTTTTCTAACTTTAACTTATCTCCAAATAAATTTTATATATTTTTAATTAAGTTAAACTGTAAAATATTTAATTCACGATTTAAACTCAAATTTTAATTTTAATTTTAAAATTTATAAATTTAGATTTAAATTATATAATTAAATTTTAATTATATATTTTAGATAAATAAAAATTCTAAATCAAATAAAATTAAAATTTATATAGATATTTAAATTTAAATTTAAATTTGATTATTGGTTGCAATTAATGGAAAATTAATATAATAACTAAATATTAATATATAAAATTAAGATAATATTTAAATATTCATCTTAAAAAAGTGTTATGTTATGATTGGATATTTTGTTTATGACTGGATATTTTGTTGGTGTATTTGTTATGATTGGATATTATGTAGGTAAGGGGTATTTCTTTACGACTGAATATTATGCAAGTATACATATATGATAGGCTGTGCAGATAAGTATTATGATTAGATAATATGTGGTAGATATTTTGCATTAAAAAGAAAATATTAAGAAACACGTAGATAGAAAATTATGTGTACGATATTAATACGAAAGTATTATTGTCACAAAAGGTAACCGATATTTTTATTTTCAACCGTTGGATGAGATCCAATGGCGAAAGAGTACTATCTATATTTAAAGAATAAATTATTATTTAATGAATTGTTTGAAATGAATGATTCGAAATAACTGGACATAAAATATTACTAAAAAAGATAAAGGTATTTTTGAAAAGAGAAAAAAAAGCAAACCTCACATTTTTAAAAGTTGTATAGATTATATAATATAAAATTAATTAGGATTCTGGTCAAGTTCAAGGTGGGTAAAAATAAAATCAATATTCGGTCATTGAAACAAACAGAGAAGAGAGATGTTAGATTATATAATATAGTGAGGACAAAATTACTTAATGCCCTCCAAATTAAAAGATCAAAATATTCTTTTTTTCAGGTATCTAAGTAACAGATACCTTTTTTAAAATAATGTACTATTGGGGATCACAACTAAATAAAAAAGTAATTAAATCTAAGCCATTAAATAGGAAAGAATGAACGGCATCCAAATATTAAATGTACAGAAAGATTGCGATCTCTGATTAGTATTGATTGTTGAATAGATAATCACCTTTAAATGGAGAGATATGTTGTTCTATTTTTCATTGTTATTGTACATTGTTATCTTCACACACACACACCCACACACAAATAGGATAAGGTAGAACACAATTAATGTCACGTCTATGGATGCAGGTGAATTCATCGATCATATGGCAGAGCTTCGACCATCCAGGTGATACTTGGATGCCGGGTGGATGGCTTGGGTTTAACAAGATTACCGGAGAGTATCAAAGCATCACTTGTTGGGAAAACTCCGAAAACCCTGCCCCTGGTCCTTTTTCTGAGAGCTTGGACCCAAATGGATCAAATCAATCTGTTCTTCTATACAATAGGTCTCAAGTATATGGGAGTAGTGGGCTATGGAATGGCCAATACTTCTCTTCATTTCCGATAACTGGACGACAAAGTGTGTTTAACTTCACCTTTGTCGACAACCAAGAGGGAAAATACGTTATGTATACTATTGAAGATAGCTCGGTGATCACTCGCTCTGTGGTGGGCTCTTCAGGGCTAGCGCAGCAACTTCTTTGGCTAAGCAATAGACAAGAGTGGCAGCCAGTGTTTACTCTACCTCTATCTCATTGTGATGTGCCCTCTGTTTGTGGACCTTTTGGGCTTTGTGACCTGCAAAGCCTGAGCCTTTGTCGATGCCCCCAGGGATTTGAGCCAGCATTAAATGAGGAATGGGAGCTAAATGATTGGAATTCGGGGTGTAAAAGAAAAACCCAGTTGAAATGTGGGACTAAATCAAGCCTGAATAGAGGAGGAGAAGAAGAAGAGAGAGATGGGTTTCTTATGATGATTAATATGAGATTGCCGAGTAATGGAGAGAAATTAATGGTTAGAAGTGCTGAGGAGTGTGAAATGGCTTGTTTGAACAATTGCTCTTGCAGTGCTTATTATTTTGATACCAGCTGTTTGATCTGGACGGCCAATCTTCAAAATCTTCAGCAGTTATACAGTGGTGATCAAGGAGGTGGTACACTTTTTCTCCGACTTGCTGCAGCTGATCTTCCTAGTACAAACAATTCACACAAAGTAAAAACTGTTGTTATAGTAAGCTTAGTCGGCGGTCTACTTGGTATTACAGTCATTGTTCTCTTTGGACTAATTTGGTTATGTAGACGTTGGAGGAAGTCTCGAATAGCGAGCAAAGTGGAGGGCTCTTTGATTCGATTCTCACACGGTGATTTACGGCACGCCACGAAGAACTTCTCAGAGAAGCTTGGCGGTGGCGGCTTTGGCTCGGTATTCAAAGGAGCACTTCCGGACTCGACACAAGTAGCTGTGAAGAAGCTCGAGGGATCCAGACAGGGCGAAAAACAGTTCCAGGCAGAGGTGCTTACTCTTGGAGCCATCCAGCACATTAATCTTCTCCGCCTCCGCGGCTTCTGCTGTGAGAGAAGCCAAAGGCTTCTGGTCTACGAGTTCATGCCGCACAGATCCCTAGATTCCGTTCTGTTTAAAATGGACTCCGATATCATGCTAAGCTGGAACATGCGCTATAGAATAGTTCTTGGAATTGCGCAGGGATTAGCTTACCTTCACGAGAAGTGCCGAGAATGCATCATACACTGCGACATAAAGCCTGATAACATACTTTTGGATGCCGACTTCAAAGCAAAGGTTGCAGACTTTGGCATGGCCAAGCTTATCGGTCGAGATTTTAGCCGAGTCTTAACAACGATGAGGGGGACAATCGGGTACTTAGCTCCTGAATGGATTTCCGGTTTACCAATTAGCCCAAAAGTGGATGTTTATAGCTTTGGAATGATGCTTTTCGAGATAATATCCGGTCAAAGGAATAGTACGCACTTTGAGGAGGGCAGTAAGTACTACTATCCTTCATGGGCTGTGCAAAAAGTGATCGAGGGCGACGAGAAGTGCTTGTTGGACAGCAGATTGGGTGGCGAGGCCGATTTGGAGGAGGTGAAAAGGGCTTCTAGAGTGGCTTGTTGGTGTATTCAAGATGCAGAGTTGGACAGGCCAACAATGGGGCAGGTGGTGCAGATCTTAGAGGGGGTTTTGCAGGTGAATGTACCGCGGATTCCGCGGTCTCTTCAGAACTTAATGGAGGATCAAATCTCACACATGTATGATGATGTGTCATCTGTTGCAGAGCAGGGTGCAAGTGAGAGCTCTCAAGGGGCGTACAAATAATGACTTCAACTGAAACATCAGTATACGTTGCAGTGCAGATGAGAAATATATGCAGTAGAGATTATAGAATAAATATTCGTCTCCCTTCCTCTCTCTTTTTTTTTCTTTTTTTTTTTTTTCTTTTTCTCTTTTTTTTTTTTTTGCCTAACAGATATAACAAATAGTATTTTTTGTATGTAAAAGGAGATGTATTAGATAAGTTACTCATGTCTAGCATTCAAACAAGTCCAGTAGTTTCACAACAAAGCTGAACTACTTTGGTTGGAAGTGCGGGGAAAAAAAGCAAAGAAGAAATAAGATAGAATTCCGGTTAAAAATAATGAAATTTGGAGAAGAAACCCAAAGCAAAATAGGCAAAAGTTGAGGTGATGCTAATACATTAAAAAATTTTGGACCTATTTCAGAATGTCACATTGTTAAGGGATCTATATGCTAATCTTACTGGTTTCAGAGCGTAACGCTACCAACGCGCTCCTCAATGAGCTCAATGAGCTCTCATTGACTCTTTGGCGAGTCATATGGTTCGCTTTGCGTTTGAATCTTAAAAGTCTTTCTAATTAGAAATTTTTTACGTGTTGATCAGTGAATGCAGAGTGGATCCAATAGGGTTGAATGAGGGGCTCCTAATTCAACTTTTTTTTGGGCACTTTTACCTCGTGAAAACTTGTTGGAGCTCTTATCATGAAAATTTTGCATTTTTTAGCTGTTAAGTCATTGGATGGGGCGTTAATAGGCCGTTCGGGCCCAGCCTATTGATACGTCCGGCCCAAGAAAATGGTATTGGGCCCAATTAGGAAAAAGCGTCCAATCCATAACTGCTAACAATGTTCTATGGACCCAATAAGGGCTTGATCTGGGCTCGAGCCTAAAGTAGGGACCATCTTGTCACAAGGTCACCCAACCCTTGCCAAAACCTTACCTTAGTGATCACAAACAATGGATCTTTTTAGATCAATAATTGGAATATATTGACTAAATTAATAAAACAAAAACAAAGAAGAGTTGAAACTACGGGTCCATTTAGACATATATTAAAACTTATCTTTCACTGGATTATTACTTCCCCAACAACCAAACCTTTATTATGGCTTTTGAACTAGGAAGATCCGAAGCAGCGAGACGAAGGTAAAGATCGCCCCCGCCAGTTCCATTATATTGCTCTCGTAGATTAACCAAATCCCCATACCACAGGGAACATCCACTGTCATAGGAATAAGCAGTGCAAGAGCAATTGTTAAGGCAAGCTGATTCACAATCATCAGCGCTCCCGGCTCCGAAACTCCGAGGATTGTTAGGCAACTTTACACTATTCATTGGATAGAACCTATCTTTCTCCGTCTTCGCCGAGCTCTGAACACCGCAATTCAGCTGTGTTTTCCTCATGCATCCCCCGCTTTGATCGGCCAAACTCCAATCACTCGGATATTCTTCGACGAAACCCTTCATACAGTTGCAGAAGGGCAGCGAATTCTGGTTGCAAGTACCGAAAGGCCCGCAGAGAGCGTAAACTTCACACTGAGCTCTTGGTTGCGACCAGAAGAGCATCCAACCACTAGGCTCCACGCAGGTCACCTGCTGGATCAGACCGGAGCTTTGCATGATGAACCGTGAAGTAATCGAGTCGTCCTTAACTGAGCATGTGAAGTAATTCTCAGCGGCATTCGTCACGCATTCGAATTTGTAGATGTAATTCGTAGTAATCTCTGGGACATAGCTAAAGATCTGCCCATACCAAGGCCCACTACTCCAATATCCTACTGTTTTGTTCCATTGTATGAAGTATTGGCTAGTCCCATTAGAGCCTAGATCTAAAGAGTAGATCCCAGTAGCTGGATCATCTGAGTTTTTCCATGATTAGGCGTTGACTCACCCCGGTCAACTTGTTGACCCCTAGCTTACCTCCAGGGAGCCAAGTGTTGGTGGGGTGGTCGATACCCTGCCAAAAAACACTAGAGGGGTCGGACCCGTCCCTCAAAACAAGGCTTCCGGTGTCGAGGATCACGGCGACGGTCGAATTGGGGGTTAAATTGGCACCTGCGGACCAAATTGGGGATTTTGATGGGTTGAAGAGGACGAGGTCGCCATTATCGGAGATAGGGAGGTCGGAGGAGTCGGGGTCGGCGATTGGGGTCTCCTTATTCGCCACCCACAGCGTTGTTTGCTGCGAGATGGTGTTGTACCAGATCCCTATGTACCAATTTTGCGAGGAGGAGTTACCTGGCTGGAAGAAGCCCAGAGCAAATTTCGAGCTTTTGGGTTCCGGAGAGGGGCTGGGTTGGGGAGATAATGTCCGCGGCCATGGAGAGGTGGGATTGAAGAAGAAGAAGAAGAAGAAGAAGAAGAAGAAGAAACAGGGGAGAAGAGAGAGAGGAAGGGGAGGGGAAAAGGGGGTTTTTGGAGTCGCCAGGGATGGGGTAGAGAGTGAGAGAGAGAGAGAGAGAGAGAGAGAGAGGTGGAACGAGGAGGAGGAGGAGGAAGAAGAAGAAGCAGGAGAGAACGGTATTTGAATTGTCGAAAAGGGCGGGTGGCATTTTCGTAAATTTGAGGTGTGAGCAGGTGTAACAGTTTTGAACCGAAAAGGTCATTGTTTAACGTTGAATAGAGAGAAAGTGTTTCTTGATTCTCTCTCTCTTCCCGTTTTATTGTGGAAAGATATAAGAGATTATATAAGAAAATGGATATTTTTTGGGACCATGTAGTAATATCAACGTTGGAAACTCCAATATTCTTTAGAGGTAGTTAGTAGTTAGCAGTTACAATGATACATGACAAATGCGTGCGGGTCCATTGATGCGAATTTGTGTGGGTGGTTTCCTTCTTTGAATTTATGAGTCAACTTTTCTTCGGTGCCCCTTCTAACATGACGTGGAATACGTTCATTCGTAGCTGGAGATCCTCTACAGGTGTTTGCTATGATGTGTGCTTCGGCTGTGCACGTGGCTATCTTTAATTGGTTATGTAATCTAAGGGAGAGAAAGAGAAAGAAACCCATGGTTGGACGTGGTCGCCACGTTGATGGTTGGAGGGAGCAATCCCGTTGGCCCCCCCCCCGTGCGGGAATAGCACTTGTTTCAGCTGGTCCGAGCTTCGAGGCTCTTTATAAATTTTTTTAAAAAACTTACATCACAATTTCTCAAATTTTTAATAAATTTATTTTAATTCTCGAACTTTCAAATTTAATATTAACAATTTATAAATTTTTGAAAGAGCTTTGTTTAAGTCTTTTAGTGTATTATTGATAAAAGGCAAATTAATGTCCGTACCGCATGAATGCATCCGTATTATTTTATATTATTCATTTATCGATTTTTTTTCAATCTCACATTTCAATACTATTATTATTTATTGATATTTTTTTTTTTCAGAATTGAGCGTATGTGATAAGTAAAGAATTAATAAATTTATGATGTACGAGTATTCATATATACTATATAAGAGTATCTCGACTCCAATATTTTGACTCTCCCTCCTGCATAGATAACAAAGTTTCCATCTTTTGCATGCTTTATTAATTCCCAAATGGATAGCAAAAACAATCCATGCTTCTCTGTTCCTCCTTTTTATCCCTCCTTTCTCTTCTTCTTTTTCTTCTTTTCCCTCAAAACACATCTCTCTCTACCAACTGATTCTCTCTCTTTGGGCCAATCTCTCTCTGGAAACCAAACTCTTATCTCCAAAGAAGGCAACTTCGAGTTGGGTTTCTTCTCCCCATCCACCTCCAACAACAACTTTTACATAGGCATCTGGTACAAAAAACTCCCAACTAAAACTATCGTCTGGGTTGCAAATAGAGATGCCCCTATATTCGATACTTCATCAGCAGAACTAAAAATCTCAGATCAAGGCAACCTTGTGCTTCTCAATGTCTCCAAGTCTCCGATTTGGTCGTCGAGTTCGACGCACTCAAACTCCAACGCCGCTACAGCGGTTCTCCTCGATAGCAGCAATCTCATTCTCACAAACAATGTAAGGATTAAAGTTCTTTTTTGTAGTTTAGAGGGATTGAATTGATAATCAAAACTCATTATCGAATCAAAGTTGCACCTCAGAGACGATAAAATCTCTAATTGAGAAATAATTCGGTACTTAATTTTATAAATAATAAAAAATTTCTTGAATGTTCATCAATAAAGAATAAAAATATTATTTTCTCCTCTAGCAAGTTAAAAGATAACTTCATGTCTAAGGTATTTTCGTAATTGAGCATCGCAAAATTTAAAGAAAATTTTGATTGATATCCCTTTCACACATTTATTAGGCATTAATTTTGCACTAATTTAGGCATTTATTTAAGGAGTTTTAGAATTACAATTTAGGCATTAATTTATATTAATATTTAAAAAAAATTTGAATGTGGGTAACTATTCAAATTCAACATATTTAATATGTTTAAGAAATTTTAGAATTCCTCTAATTTAGACATTATTTAATATGTTTAAGAAAATTTTGAATTACTCTAATTTAGATATTAATTTTGTATCACTATTTTAAAAATTTTGAAAGTGGGTAAATATTTGAATTCAACATATTTAATATGATTAAGAAACTTTAGAATTCCTCTAATTCAGACGTTACTTTTGTATCACTATTTTAAAAAATTTGAATGTGGTTAAATATTTGATTTAATAGGAATATAAGGTATAATTCAAATTTATTCTTAGAATAGAATTATACGGGCTAAATTAATTCAAATTTTAATAGTAAAAATTTATTTTTTAAAATAATGAGATCATGTATTATAATTTAAAATATAAACTAAAAATAAATTTGAAGTTTAGAACCTTAACAATATATAGAAACCATCTATAAGTCTAAACAGTATAGTGCAATTTAAACTAAATAAATTTAGAATATATAATTTAAATTTTAAGTTGATAATAAATCTCCACCATAGAGTTTTAATAAAGTAAACAAAATTAGGATTGTAGATAAATTAGATAAATCTATATGGAACAAATCTAGACTATTTGTATATTTTATCAATTTGATTAGTCTAATTGATTTGATTTGTTAAGTTGGTTTTGATTTTTACCTTTAAAATTTTTTAGTTTTTAGCCGGTTTTAAAAATTTTAGTTTCTTATCTTTTTTGTTTGCATTTAGCTTCCTAACTATTATTATTCATTTTAATTAAGTTAGTATCAATGATTTAAAAATTAGATTGAACCGAGTAGTTCGACCGATCAAACCGTAATATAGTGTATCAAGCGGTTTGGTTCAATCCTTTGAACTGAAAAAGGTTGAGAATAGTTTTGAATTTTTGAGAAACATTTTAAAACATAATGACATTTAGGGCGCGTTTAATTCGAGTTATGTAATATTACAGAATATTTCGATATATCCAGATGTTTTAGATTTCTAAATGAGATTACTACGTACTGATGTTGTATTAGCGCGTTAGGTTTAATATAGTAATGTAATGATGAATTGCAGTGTTTTTAGCATTACTACATTTGGGGCGTGTTTGGTTCGCTTCTTTTTTATCATTGAACAGAATGGGAATGAGTGAATCCGTTTGTGGGTGTTTGGTACGTGGGAGTCCCATTCTGATTCCGATTCCCAAGTGGAATGGGAATCGCTCAATCACTCTTGCTCCAGGATTTAAAGGAATTTGTGCATCATCGAATAAATGATAAGGTAAAGGTGGAAATGATTAATTCTAAGTTAGATAGAAATCTAATCAAGAGTTTATTCATGCCATTGATCTATGGGAAGACAATGTGTCATTTATCGAAAATGATTTTCGTCGTAGGTAAGTGAAGAACTACTCATGTTCAAATCCAGCCTAGAAGGCCGGATTGGAAGTTGAATCCGGACGGAATAGATATTTATTCGGATTAAATTTATTTTTTCAACTTTTTTAATTAAAATATGAGTTAAAATTTAAAAATTAAATATATAATTTTAAATTTTAATTTGAACTTAAATTAAAAATTAAAATTTAATCAAGTATTTCGAGTCTAACTTATGAATTTGAATTTAAATTAAATTTTAATCTATATAAAGTTTATTCAAATTTTATTTCAAACTTAAATTAAATTTATGAATTCAAATTATAATTTTAAGTTTGAATTTGAATAAATCAAAATTTAGTTTCATATTTTGAATTATCCACTCAACTTCAAAGTTTATTTTTTTTTTAAAAAAAATAGATTTAAAATTTTGACATTACTTCAAAATTTTGATGTAAATTTTTAATATTTAATATTTAATTTGAATTTAAATTAATATATTATAAAGATAATGTTAGTATATTAATTTGATTACGTTTTTATATCCATCTGAACCAAACACCGACAATAGAAATGATTTATTCCGATTCCGATTCAGGTGATGAACCAAACAGAATTAGATAATGAGTCATTTCGATTTCGATTCCAGCTTATTTTGATTCTGATTCCGATTCTGACTCCGATTTCAAACCAAACACGCCCTTGGTTTAATCCATAAAATTCAGTAATCTTGAAAATAAAGTATAGTCTATTCAAAAATTACCTTTTTTTGAGGTATCTGGTAACCGGTACCTCTCTTATAATTTGCTATTACAGATCACCACTAAATAAAAAATAAATCTAAGCTATTGAATAAGAATAAATGAACGAA
Organism: Ananas comosus; assembly: GCF_001540865.1. Lineage (NCBI taxonomy): Eukaryota > Viridiplantae > Streptophyta > Magnoliopsida > Poales > Bromeliaceae > Ananas > Ananas comosus. The sequence continues at coordinate 13,378,496 of NC_033629.1, read as the reverse complement.
ATCCAAATATTAAATGTATAGAAGGATTGCTCTCTCTGATTAGTATTGATTGTTAAATAGATAATTACCCTTAAATGGGACATAATAAATAGAAAAGAGATATGTTCTTCTATTTTTCATTGTTATTGTACATTGCTATCCTTACACACACACACACACACACCCACCCACCCACACACAAAAAGACAAGATAGAATACAATTAATGTCACGTCTATTGATGCAGGTGAATTCATCGATCGTATGGCAGAGCTTCGACCATCCGGCCGATACTTGGATGCCGGGTGGATGGCTCGGGTTTAACAAGATTACCGGGGAGTATCAAAGCATCACTTGTTGGGAAAACCCCGAAAACCCCGCCCGTGGTCCTTTTTCTTACAGCGTGGACCCAGATGGATCAGACCAATTAGTTCTACTATACAATGGGTCTCAAGTATATTGGAGTGTCGGACTATGGAATGGCCAGTACTTCGCTTCAGCTCCGGTAACTGGACGACAAAGTGTGTTTAACTTCACCTTCGTCGACAACCGAGAGCGAAAGTATTCTACGTATACTATTGAAGATAGTTCGATGATCACTCGCCTTGTGGTGGACTCGTCAGGGGAAGGGAAGCTATTCATTTGGCTAAGCAATAGACAAGAGTGGCAACCAGTGTTTACTCAACCTCTATCTCATTGTGATGTGCCCTCTGTTTGTGGACCTTTTGGGCTTTGCGACCAGGAAAGCCCGAGCCTTTGTCGATGCCCCCAGGGATTTGAGCCAGCATTAAAGGAGGAATGGGAGCTAAATGATTGGAATTCGGGGTGTAAAAGGAAAACCCAGTTGAAATGTGGGACTAAATCAAGCTTGAATAGAGGAGGAGAAGAAGAAGAGAGAGATGGGTTTCTTATGATGATTAATATGAGATTGCCGAGTAATGGGGAGAAATTAATAGTTAGAAGTGCTGAGGAGTGTGAAATGGCTTGTTTGACCAATTGCTCTTGTAGTGCTTATTCTTTTGATACCAGTTGTTTGATTTGGACGGCCAAGCTTCAAAATCTTCAGCAGTTCTATGGTGGTGATCAAGGAGGTGGTACACTTTATCTCCGACTCGCTGCAGCTGATCTTCCTAGTACAAACAATTCACACAAAGTTAAAACTGCAGTTACAGTAAGCTTAGTCGGCGGTCTACTTGGTATTACAGTCATTGTTCTCTTTGGACTAATTTGGTTATGTAGACGTTGGAGGAAGTCTCACATCGTGAGCAAAGTGGAGGGCTCTTTGATTCGATTCTCATACGGCGATTTACGGCACGCCACGAAGAACTTCTCAGAGAAGCTTGGCAGTGGCAGCTTTGGCTCGGTATTCAAAGGAGCACTTCCGGACTCGACGCAAGTAGCTGTGAAGAAGCTCGAGGGATCCAGACAAGGCGAAAAGCAGTTCCAGGCAGAGGTGCTTACTCTTGGAGCCATCCAACACATTAATCTTCTCCGCCTCCGCGGCTTCTGCTGTGAGAGAAGCCAGAGGCTTCTAGTCTACGAGTTCATGCCGCACGGATCCCTATATTCCGTTTTGTTTAAAATGGACTCCAATATCATGCTAAGCTGGAACATGCGCTATAGAATAGTTCTTGGAATTGCAAGGGGATTAGCGTACCTTCACGACAAGTGCCGAGAGTGCATCATACACTGCGACATAAAGCCAGGTAACATACTTTTGGATGCCGACTTCAAAGCAAAGGTTGCAGACTTTGGCATGGCCAAGCTTGTCTGTCGAGATTTTAACCGAGTCTTAACGACGATGAGGGGGACAATCGGGTATTTAGCTCCCGAGTGGATTTCCGGTTTACCAATTAGCCCGAAAGTGGATGTTTATAGCTTTGGAATGATGCTTTTCGAGATAATATCCGGTCGGAGGAATAGTACGTACTTTGAGGAGGGCAGTAAGTACCACTATCCTTCATGGGCCGCGCAAAAAGTGATCGAGGGCGACGAGAAGTGCTTGTTGGATAGCAGATTGGGTGGCGAAGCCGATTTGGAGGAGGTGAAAAGGGCTTCTAGAGTGGCTTGTTGGTGTATTCAGGATGCAGAGATGGACAGGCCAACAATGGAGCAGGTGGTGCAGATTTTAGAAGGGGTTTTGGAGGTGAATGTGCCGCGGATTCCGCGGTCTCTTCAGCTCTTAATGGAGGATCTGATCTCTGGCATGTATGATGATGTGTCATCTGTTGCAGAGCACGGAGCAAGTACTGAGAGCTCTCAAGGGGCATACAAATAATGACGTCTACTGAAACATCAATATAAGTTGCACTGCGGATGTGAAATATATGCAGTAGAGATTATAGAATAGATCTTCGTCTCCCTTTCTCTCTTTTTATTTTTAATTTTTTGCCTAGCAGATAACAAATAGTCTTTTTTGTATGTAAAAGGAGTTGCATTAGATAAGTTACTCATGTCTAGCATTCAAACAAGTCCAGTAGTTTCACAGCAAAGCCAAACTTCTTTGGTTGTAAGTGCGAGTTGAAAAAAAATCTATACTCTTATATGAATCCCCAATATGAAATGATGACGTGGCAAGCTCCTATTTTTTTTAATTTACTTTTCATCTCCACTTCTAAATGCTCAACTCTGCACCTCTCCATATTTAATTATATTCATCATATTTCACCAATTAGTGAGCTTAATTTGTAACTCCAATCCACTCCCCTCCACCATTAATCCCCCCATCCCCTCTTTTGCATGATATGTTATGAATCCCCAATATCAAATAATGACTTGGCAAGCTCTCATTTTTTTTATTTACGTTTCATCTCCACTTCTAAATACTCAACCCTTCACCTCTCCACATTTAATTACATGCATCATATTCAACCAATTAGTGAGCTTAATTTGTAACTCCAATCCACTCCCCTCCACCATTAATCCTCCCACCTCCTCTTTTTTGCATGACATGTTATTTTCTATGCAAAAAAGAAGATTATCATCTAATCTCTCACCTCACACTCATCTCCTTCTCTCTATCTCATTGTGTTAACAAAGATTATGAGGATAATGCAGAAGAAGAGCATGCGAAGAATGATGTCTCCTTCAAAAAGTATCGTCCTGTAAAGTCCAGTCGTGGCCCATAAAAGTACTCGCGCGGGCCGGTCTGCGCCGGAGCCCTCGCTCGCCGTGAACCGTCGCCACCTCGGCTGCCTCCTTGCGCGGCTCGTGCGCGCCCACAACTGGGCCGAGGGGAGCGGCGTCCTAGCCTCCTCTTCGCCGGGACGTTGCGCGGGAGCTCACTTTTCAAGAATCGCAGGAATTTCTTGGTAAATCAAATTGTTTAAGTATTAGGATTCTGTGGTTGATGTGATGGCAAGACTGTGTCGGTTTAGATATTGTAGTTTGGTGATGCAGATGAGGTGTTTGTTCATAGGTTACAATGAAAATCCAGAAGTGACTCGGCGCGGGAAGCAACTACCAGCTGAAAATTAAGAATATGTATAAGGTTTGGATGAGTAAGAGAAGTGCTCCAAAAAAGCATTAGTTTTTTTAAGATTGATGTTTTTTGTTTTATTTTTATCTTATGACTATTTTTTTGAGTAAACACTGTTGTGGGCAAAATTCCTTTCGTAGATTAAAAAGTATGATGTAGAGACTGAAGGCTGAGACCCCACCCAAAATTTTCTTAAGCCAAAAATGTTAAGTTATTATTTATGTATTTCATATGCTTCTAGCTATGATTTTATTTTTTAACAATTGAATTTAGTCATGCAAATTGACTGTGCTTAATATGATATAGCTTCCTATAAGCTATAAATATAAATTTTATTAAAATTTTAAAAATGTGTTTCTATTATCTATCTGCTACACTAGTATATATAATAGCAAAGAAGAAATAAGATAGAATTCCGGTCAAAAATAATGAAATTTGGAGAAGTGGCGGAAAGCAAAATAGGCAAAAGTTGAGGTGATGTTAATAAATAAAAAATTTTATGGACCTATTTCTACGACCTGCCCAGGAATATGGCATTGGGCCCAATTAGCAAAATGGGCCCAATCCATCTATATCTGCTAACAATGTTCATGGGCTTTGGGCCCAAGAAGGGCTTGATCTGGGCTAGAGCCTAAAGTAGGGCCCATCTTGTCACAAGGTCACCCAACGCTTGCCACCTGATTAGCCATGAGCCCATGACTGAAACCTGATCACTAAGCAATGGATCTTTTTACATCAATAATTGGAATGTATTAATTAAATTAATAAAACAAAAACAAAGAAGAGTTGAAACTAGAGGTCCATTTAGACATATATTCAAACTTATCTTTCACTGGATTACTACCCCCAACAACCAAACCTTTATGGCCTTTTGAACCAGGAAGATCCGAAGCAGCGAGAGGAAGGTAAAGAGCGCCTCCGTCATTAATTAACAGTTAATTTTTTTTTTTATATTTTATAAAATAAAGTATCGAATTATTTCTCGACAATGAATAAAGAGAGAGTTTTTTTCTCTCTCTCTCGTCGTGTGGACCATGCAATAAGACCAACGTTGGAAGCTCCAATGTTGTAGAGGTACTTACAATGATGCATGACAAATGCGTGGGGCCTACTGATGCTTATATGTGTGGGTGGTTTCTTTTCCTGAGCCAAATATCTTGGTCGCTTAGAATTTCGGTGCCCCCTCTTACGGGGCAATGAATGCGTTCATTGAAAGTTGAAGATCTTCTACAAAGGTTTCTGTGTGGTATACTCCATCTTTGCACGTGGCTACCTTTCATTGGTTGTGTGATTTGAGGGTGAGAGAGTAAGAAACCCATGGTTGGTCGCCACGTCGACGGTTTCAGCTTACTTTGTACTGAGGGGCCCGCAATCCCGTCGTTCTGAGAGCAGACGTTGGGCCCACCGTGCGGGAAGAGCACTTGTTTCATCTGGACCGTTGGATGTCTTTCAGATCAAATGGGTTTATGGCGGAACTTCTAGTTAATACAGCTTGTTCAGCGTATCGAGCATGTCAAAGTTCAAGACCAGTAAGCGCCCACCACAGCAGCTGGTCCAAGCTTCGAGCCTCTTTATAATTTTTTTTTTAAAAAAAATTACATCACAATTTCTCAAATTTTTTAATAAATTTATTTTAATTCTCGAACTTTCAAATTTAATATTAACAATTTATAAATTTTTGAAAGAGCTTTATTTAAGTCCTTTTGTTTTGTGTATTATTATTATTATTATTTTGAGAGATGGAAATAAACTTAACTGGAAATGTGAATTAATTAGGATTCGAACTTAAGACCTCTGGTATAAATTACCATGCGCTTTGCCACTTTTTCGAAGAAGGATCGGTGTTTTGTTTATTATTGATAAAAGGTGAATTAATGTCTATATATACCGCATACATGCATCCATGTCTTTTTATGTCATTCATTTGTTGATTTTTTTTCAATCTCACATTTCAATGCTATTATTATTTATTAATTTTTTTTTTCTTTTTCGGAATTGAGCGTATACGATAAGTAAAGAATTAATATATTTCTAGTGTAAGAGTATTCATATATACTATATAAGAGTATCTCGACTTCATATAATTACGAGGCAATATTTGAGCTCTCCCTCCTGCATAGATAACAAAGTTTCCATCTTTTGCATGCTTTATTCCCAAATGGATAGCAAAAGCAATCCATGCTTCGCTCTTCCTCCTTTTTATCGCTCATTTCTCCTCCTCTTCTTCTTCTTCTTCTTCTTTTCCCTCAAAACACATCTCTCTCTACCAACTGATTCTCTCTCTCTGGGCCAATCTCTCTCTGGAAACCAAACTCTGATCTCCAAAGAAGGCAACTTTGAGTTGGGTTTCTTCTCCCCATCCACCTCCAACAACAACTTTTACATAGGCATCTGGTACAAAAAAATCCCCACTCAAACCATCGTCTGGGTTGCAAATAGAGATGCCCCCATATTCGATACTTCATCAGCAGAACTAAAAATCTCAGATCAAGGCAACCTTGTGCTTCTCAATGGCTCCAAGTCTCCGATTTGGTCGTCGAGTTCGAGCCCCTCAAACTCCAACGCCACTACAGCAGTTCTCCTCGATAGCAGCAATCTCATTCTCACGGACAGTGTAAGGATTAATTAAAGCTCCTTTTTGTAGTTTAGAGGGATTGAATTGATAATCAAAGCTCATTATCGAATTAGGGTTGAAGGTTCTTTACTCCTCAGACCATAAAATCTCTCGCTACTTAATTTTATAAATAGAATTATACGGGCTAAATTAATTCAAATTTTAATAGTGAAATTTTATTTTTTTAAATAATGAGATCATGTATTATAATTTAAAATATAAATTAAAATTAAATTTGAAGGTTAGAACCTAAACAATATATAAAAATCTCCTATAAGTCTAAACAGTATGGTGCAATTTAAACTTACGACTAAATAAATTTAGACTATATAATTTAAATTTTAAAGTTTATAATAAATTTTCATCATAGAGTTTTAATAAAGTAACAAAATTAGGATTGTAGATAAATTAGATAAATCTATAAGGAACAAATCTAGACTATTTATATATTTTATCAATTTGATCAGTCTAATTGATTTGATTTGTTAAGTTGGTTTTGATTTTTACCTTTAAACTTTTTCAGTTTTCAATCAATTTTTAAAATTTTAGTTCCTTATCTTTTAGTTTACAATTAGCTTCCTAACTATTATTATTCATTTTAATTAACTTAGTATCAATGATTTAAAAATTAGATTGAACCGACTAGTTCGACCGGTCTGACTGTAATCTAGTGTACCAAGTTGTTTGGCTCAATCCTTTGAACTGAAAAAGGTTGAGAACAGTTTTGAATTTTTAGAGATAATAAAAGTTTTAAAACATAATGACATTTAAACTATCAGAGATAATAAACATTTAAACGTAAAAATTAAAAACGTTAAGCTTAGTGGTAAAAAAAAGTAATCATTAGGGACTAATGGTTAGCGATGTCAACAGGTTAGATTCGAGCCAGATTTTCAAAATTCGAACCCGAACCCTTTGAAAACCTGCATTCGAATCTGATGCATTTTAAACAATATATAGAAGTTTTGGGTTAGTATCAATGATTTAAACAGTATATTAAGTTAGTATCGATAATTTAAAAATCAGATTGAATTGACTGATTTGACTAGTCAAACTGTAGCTCAATCTATTACGCGGCTTGGTTTAACCCTTTGAAGTGAATAAAATTAAGAATAATTTTAAACCGTTAGGTGGTGTTTGGTTGGGGGTTAAGAGGGGGGATAAGGGGTTATCCCCCCTTAATCCCCAAACACTTATTTATAAGGCTGGGGTTAGCTAACCCCAACCCACCTCTGGAATAGAGGTGGGATTAGCTAATTCCACCCCTATTTAATTTTTAAATTTAATTTTAATTTTTAAATTTTAAATTTTAAATTTTAAATTTTAAATTTTATAAGTTTAAAATTAATATTTATAATTTTAAATTTTAAATTTTTATTTTTAATTATTTAAATTTTAAATTTGACATTTTATATTTCTAAATTTAGATTTGATTTTAAATTATAAATTTGAAATTTATAACTTTAAATTTTTAAATTTGAGATTTAAAAATATAG
>NC_033629.1:13253804-13370861 GCF_001540865.1 Ananas comosus | reverse complement strand
AATATCATTATTTTCTATTTAATTATAACTGCCCACTATTCTTCTTATTCCATCTTATCTATCCAAATGCTATTTTTTTTATTTCCGAGAATAACTCAATTTTTATCCAAACGCAAAATTAGTCTATTTCAGACTTAATCCTGAACTTATACCTATCTCTACAATAACTAGTTCTTATTTAACTCCGAACCAAACGAAGGGTTAAAGATAATAAACATTTTAAATATAATAATATTTTAACCATTAGAGATAATAAATATTTTAAACATAATTTTAAACATAAAAAATAAAAAGGTTAAAATTACTCGTAAAAAAAAAAGTATGGTTAGGGACCAAAGGTTAGCGATGTCAACGGGTTAGATTTGGGTCGGATTTTCAAAAACCTTTGGATTTAATTTGGGGAAGTATTTTAATGATTTTATACCCTCAAAAGACTTTTTTATTAAGTTGAATTGTCATTCACTATTAAAATTTTAAAAATTTAAAATTTTTAGGAATAGCAACATGAGATATATACATGTATATAACAATAGATTTTGGGAAAATTTTGAATTCTATCGAGATAAAAGGTGAGTCAATCTGATTTGATGTGTAGGCTTTGTTGCCCATATTTTGATAAGCTTTTATCTATACCCAATGTGCATGTTTCATACACATATTCAATATTTAACATTTATTTTTTAAAAAATTATATATTAATATTTAGACATTAAATGAACAGAAAATCAACAACATAAAAAGAAGGTGATGGATTTTGTAAGTAGATGCTCAAAATATATAATAGAGACACCGTTATATTTATGAATTTTGTAAGTCTTTTTAATGTCATAAAATATGAATTGAAATCTAATTTAAATTCATGAGCTTTTTAAAGGTGTGGTATATAAAAGTATACATTGGGTACGTGTAGGTAGGCGATAGCCAATTAATTTAGCTAATGTAGCATTTATATATTTAAATTTAATAGAAGACATTAGTATATTATCTGTAAGAAAAAATCGTACTAAATAAAAAGTAAATCTAAGCCATTAAATAAGAAGGAATGAACGACATTCAAGTATTAAATGTTCGCTTTCTCTCATCAGTATTGATTGTTAAATAGATAATTACCCTCAAATAGGACATAATAAGCAGAAAAGAGATATGTCCTTCTATTTTTCGTTGTTATTGTAGATCGGTATCTTCACACACATACACCCACACTGCCACGCACAAAAAGATAAGATAGAATACAATTAATGTCACGTCTATCGATGCAGGTGAATTCATCGATCATATGGCAGAGCTTCGACCATCCGGGCGATACTTGGATGCCGGGTGGATGGCTTGGGTTTAACAAGATTACCGGAGAGTATCAAAGCATCACTTGTTGGGAAAACCCCGAAAACCCGGCCCGTGGTCCTTTCTCTGAAAGCTTGGACCCAGATGGATCAGACCAATATGTTCTACTATACAATGGGTCTCAAGTATATTGGAGTGGTGGGCTATGGAATGGCCAATACTTCTCTTCAGTTCCAGAAACTGCACGACATACTATGTTTAACTTCACGTTCATTGACGACCGAGAGCGGAAGTATGCTACGTATACTATGACAGATAGCTCGGTGATCACTCGCTTTGTGGTGGAGTCTTCAGGGCTGGGGCAGCAACTTCTTTGGCTAAGCAATAGACAAGAGTGGCAGCCAGTGTTTACTCAACCTCTATCTCATTGTGATGTACCCTCGTTTTGTGGACCTTTTGGGCTTTGCGACCTGGAAAGCCCGAGCCTTTGCCGATGCCCCCAGGGGTTTGAGCCAGTATTAAATGAGGAATGGGAGCTAAATGATTGGAATTCGGGGTGTAAAAGGAAAACCCAGTTGAAATGTGGGACTAAATCAAACTTGAACGGAGGAGGAGAAGAGAGAGATGGGTTTTTTATGATGATTAATATGAGATTGCCGAGTAATGGGGAGAAATTAAAGGTTAGAAATGCTGAGGAGTGTGAAATGGCTTGTTTGAACAATTGCTCTTGTAGTGCTTATTCTTTTGATACCAGTTGTTTGATCTGGACGGCCAATCTTCAAAATCTTCAGCAGTTATACAGTGGTGATCAAGGAGGTGGTATGCTTTATCTCCGACTCGCTGCAGCTGATCTTCCTAGTACAAACAATTCACACAAAGTAAAAACTGTAGTTACAGTAAGCTTAGTCGGCGGTCTACTTGGTATTATAGTCATTGTTCTCTTTGGACTAATTTGGTTACGCAGACGTTGGAGGAAGTCTCAAATAGTGAGCAAAGTGGAGGGCTCTTTGATTCCATTCTCGTATGGTGATTTACGGCACGCCACGAAGAACTTCTCAGAGAAGCTTGGTGGCGGCGGCTTTGGCTCGGTATTCAAAGGAGCACTTCCGGACTCGACACAAGTAGCTGTGAAGAAGCTCGAGGGATCCAGACAAGGCGAAAAGCAGTTCCAGGCCGAGGTGCTTACTCTTGGAGCCATCCAGCACATTAATCTTCTCCGCCTCCGCGGCTTCTGCTGTGAGAGAAGCCAGAGGCTTCTGGTCTACGAGTTCATGCCGAACGGATCCCTAGATTCCGTTCTATTTAAAAAGGACTCTGCTATCATGCTAAGCTGGAACATGCGCCATAGAATAGTTCTTGGAATTGCGAGAGGATTAGCGTACCTTCACGAGAAGTGCCGAGAATGCATCATACACTGCGACATAAAGCCAGATAACATACTTTTGGATGCCGACTTCAAAGCAAAGGTTGCAGACTTTGGCATGGCCAAGCTTATCGGTCGAGATTTTAGCCGAGTCTTAACAACGATGAGGGGGACAATTGGGTACCTAGCTCCCGAATGGATTTCCGGTTTACCAATTAGCCCAAAAGTGGATGTTTATAGCTTTGGAATGATGCTTTTTGAGATAATATCCGGTCAGAGGAATAGTACGTACTTTGAGGAGGGCAGTAAGTTCTACTATCCTTCATGGGCCGCGCAAAAGGTGATCGAGGGCGACGAGAAGTGTTTGTTGGATAGCAGATTGGGTGGCGAAGCCGATTTGGAGGAGGTGAAAAGGGCTTCTAGAGTGGCTTGTTGGTGTATTCAGGATGCAGAGATGGACAGGCCAACAATGGGGCAGGTGGTGCAAATCTTAGAGGGGGCTTTGGAGGTGAATGTGCCGCGGATTCCGCGGTCTCTTCAGCACTTAATGGAGGATCAAATCTCACACATGTATGATGATGTGTCATCTGTTGCAGAGCAGGGTGCAAGTGAGAGCTCTCAAGGGGCATACAAATAATGACTTCAACTGAAACATCAGTATACGTTGCACTGAGGATGAGAAATATATGCAGTAGAGATTATACAATAGATATTCGTCTCCCTTCCTCTCTTTTTTTTTTCTTCTTCTTTTTTTTTTTTTTTTGCCTAACAGATATAACAAATAGTCTTTTTTGTATGTAAAAGGAGATGTATTAGATAAGTTAACTCTTGTCTAGCATCCAACCAAGTCCTGTAGTCTCACAACAAAGCCAAACTTCTTTGGTTGGAGTGTGAGGGGGAAAAAATAAAATAAAAGCAAAGAAGAAATAAGATAGAATTCCGGTTAAAAATAATGAAATTTGGAGAAGAGGACCAAAGCGAAATAGGCAAAAGTTGAGGTGATGTTAATAAATAAAAAATTTTATGGACCTATTTCTACGACCTGCCCAGGAAAATGCTATTGGGCCCAATTTTAAAAATGGGCCCAATCCATCTATAATTTCTAACAATGTTCTTGGGCTTTGGGCCCGAGAAGGGATTGATCTGGGCTAGAGCCTAAAGTAGGGGCGATCTTGTTACCAGGTCATCCAACCTTTCACACCTTATTGGCCATGACTGAAACCTTACCTTATTGATCAAGCAATGGATCTTTTTACATCAATAATTGGGATATATTAATTGCTGAAACAAAAACAAAGAAGAGTTGACACTAGGGTCCATTTAGACATATATTCTAACTTATCTTTCACTGGATTTAGTTTTTTTTTTTTAAAAAAAAAATTAAGTACTTCTACAAGTCTCAAAGAACGTTTGACTTAGTAGCTTAAAACTTCCGCTTTTAAATTCTAAAATTTTCTTGAATCTTTTGATTTCTCAGCGCCATAAAAACTAAAAACTAGTCAATATATACTAGCTGAATGTTAAAAAATCTAAATATACATTTTTTTAGAATAAGAGAAATTATATTTTATGTTTCTAACTAAATTTATTTTTAAAACAAAATAAACAAAACGGGTAATATATTATCTTTCTCTCAAAAAAATTGTCCAAACAAATTAAATAGTACAATATAAAAATAATTATTACGATAGAAAGCTAAAATAATATTTATTCTTAATTTAACAGATGTTGCAATAAAAAAATATTAGTAAGATTTTAAGAAAAATATCGACGTTCCTAACGCAAGTTGCAAAAGGTTTGATAGTTGGTATTCGAAATTTCAAATTCGAATTAAATTGATTCATATTATTCGGTTAAAATTTACCTTTTTAAAAAATAAACGAAATAGATAGCGAGCTATCTTTTTGAATAAATCCTAAGATATGTGGAATTCATTTTCAGTAGGGAGGGGAAAAGAACCATATCTTTAAATTAATTAGTTTTTGTTTAACTCGATGAGAATTAAAAATAAACTTAGAATAAATTAAGTAAACATCTTAAAAAATAGGGAAAACTTCAAAAACCACCCCTTGTGGTTTCGTGCATTCTCACTTTGCTACCCTGTGGGCTGTGGTTTAAAACGTATCAATTTACCCCCCTGTGGTTTCGTTTTTATCTTTTTGTTATCAATTTTATTATTATTATTTTTTAAAATCAGTAACAAAGTTAAAATTAAAGGATACTAAAGTGACTATTCGATAAATTTAGATGATTATCTGAAGTTTTTTGTATATAATTTAACGAAATATTAACGAAAAAGCTTCCGAAAAGATAAAAATAAAACCACAAGGGGATAAATTGATACGTTTTAAACCACAGGGTAGCAAAGTGAGAATGCAAGAAACTACGGGGGGGTTTTTTGAAGTTTTCCCTAAAAAATACTACGAAAGTATCCACCGTCCTTCCCGTAGCTTCCTTATTGTTTATTCTCACTCTCAAATACATCATTTTATACGCCCCTTTCTCTGTGTAACGGCCGAAACCATGCTACTCCTCGTCTCCTCACAGTAGCACTGAGAAAATAAGTAAAAAAAAAAATAGAAGAAGACATTAACCAGGAATTCGCTCCAAAAAAGGGGGGAAAAAACCCTAGAAACCCTAGACCGCCATGGAAGCTCACATGAAGCCCGAACTTCAAGATCCGGCGCCTCCTCCGGTGAAGGCGCCGCCTCCGGCGGCGGCGGCGGCGATCCAGACCTCGTCGCCGCGCTTCTTCTTCTCCTCGGCGGCGGCGGCGAACCCCTCCGCCGCGTCCCACCGCCGCATCGCCATCGCCGTCGACCTCAGCGACGAGAGCGCCTACGCCGTGAAGTGGGCGGTGCAAAACTACCTCCGCCCCGGCGACGCCGTGATCCTCCTCCACGTCCGCCCCACCTCCGTCCTCTACGGCGCCGATTGGGGCTCCATCGACCACTCCGTCTCCGCCGCGGCCGCCGCCGCAGACGCCGACTCCGAGGAGTCGCAGCAGAAGCTCGAGGACGACTTCGACGCGTTTACCGTCTCCAAGGCGCAGGACCTGGCGCAGCCTCTCGTGGACGGGCAGTTCCCGTTCAAGATCCACATCGTGAAGGACCACGACATGAAGGAGAGGCTCTGCTTGGAGGTGGAGCGCCTAGGGCTTAGCGCGGTGATCATGGGGAGCAGGGGCTTCGGGGCGTCGCGCAAGGCCAACAAGGCGAGGCTCGGGAGCGTCAGCGACTACTGCGTCCACCACTGCGTCTGCCCCGTCGTGGTCGTGCGCTTCCCCGATGACGGGGTTGGGCCCGCGTCCGGGACGGCGGATGGGAGCTCTGCCGCTGCGGTTGGGAGCAAGAAGACGGACGTTGAGCTGCATCCGGTGCCGGAGGAGGAGGATGTCTCCGAAGAGCATAAAGGTTCAGGCTCTCTCTCTCTCTCTCTCTCAAAATTTCCCCTCAATTCATGCGATCTTTTTATGTTGATCTGGTGTTGCTTTGGGTAGAATTAATTTCGTGTGATGTTTGATACTGATCTGATCATGATGTTGGAAGAGACTGGAGAAGCTATCGTGAATAATACGATCTTGTTAAATGATCTTACTTTGCACGAACGTGCTACTCGGTCTTTTGGATGCAAATGATCTCCTGATTTGTTATAGTGTGGTGATTGTTAGAGAGAAGTAAAGCATACATGGGCAAATTGGAGCAATAAGCTTTTATTTTGGTTTCCTTCCCACAGTTCTAAGTATGAGTTTTGGAACAGGATACCTAATTAGGAGTTTCATTGTTTATGATTAGGATGTTTTATGCAAATTAAGGGTTGTCCAGGTGTTTTTATTACCAATAGGCTCAGATCTGAATAGGTTACCAGTGGATATCTACACATTAACCAGGCACACTCTGTGTTTATAAATTGGTTCCTTTCTACGTTGTCTTTTCTTTGTTTTGTTGGAATGCAGTAGTGTTGGTGACGATGGTCTTAGGAGATGTGTAGCAAAAAAAAAAAAAAAAAAAAAAAAAAAAAAAAAATCATTGCTTGCATCATGTTGTGTCTTTGGTGAGTCGCGTCAGCAAAATATCCTTTTTTTTATTAGCAAAATGATTAAAGCAGCACTTGTGGATCTATGTATGAAGTGCTGAGAATCTGAAATTTTCCTTTATCTAGTAAGTATCTGGAGGAGTTATGGATAGAAGCACGAAAAACTGGCATGAGTCGTCAATTTAAGATCAAGATTAATGCAAATAAGGACGTCCATGTGGTCTTTATTTGTCTCAAAAGATCAAATTAATTAGTTTACGTCCATGTGGTCTTTATTTATCTCAAAAGATCAAATTAATTAGTTTAGCCCAATTAGCTGAAACATGGGTGGTTCTTGATTAGGATTTTCTAGGGCCATTAGCTGAGAATAGATTTTAATATTTCTGCTGAAAATTTAAAATGCGGTTTCTGTGCATTAGTTGAATGTGCAAGTACAACAATGTACTTGGTTCTCTCTAAAGTTGAGTCTGTTTTGATGCGTCATGTTCGTTGTCAAAATATTACTAGCATATTTCAAGTTTTACTGGACTTTTGAGAGAATTGATCTTTGATTAATTAAGTATTGCTGCAAAGTCTGCTTAGCAAGTTCTGGGGACTTTGAGGAACTTGAATTTCTGATTAATTTAGGAAGTGCTGCTAATCTTCTTAGTTGGAAAGTTTGAGTAATTTGGTTTCTCAATTTTACATTTGAGTTCTGGGTGTCAGACTACAAAGCTAGCATGAGGGTAGAGGAATACCGGAGAGTTTCTTGTCCCTTCTCGCCTATATTTTCCTATTTTCCCCGGAAAATTATAGTTGGCATTATGCACTTTTCATATGTAAAAAGATTTTAGTTACAAATCTAGAGTGATTTCCCTGGAGTTGCTCTATTGATCGGAGCTTAGTGCTGTGCTGGGTAGTCTCTAGGCTTTTATTACAAAAAATTATGCCCATGTTTATTCTGTTGGTACTAAAAGCTACTTTGCTGTGATAAAACTAGGTAGTAAGTAAAAGAGTTAGGTATGAATTTTAGTGACTAGATGAGACATTAGACATTGTTGTGACCAGATATATTTAACTTGTTTCATAGTGTACTTATTACTTACATATGGGCAGGTAATATGTTTTGTCTCTTGCTTTTGGAGAAGATCATGAATTTCGGGAGGTGATATTGAGTTTCTGGAGGCTGTTTTTTTTTGGTTTTTTCCCCTGGTTTATCTGCAGAGGATGAGGAGCTTTACTTAAATTTTGCAAGTACTTTTGCCATTTAAGAATATTATCTTCTGTATTTCTTGAATTATGCTCTGGTATCTGCACTTACGCTGTATTGGTAATGGCTTATTTTTGTGCTTTTGCTTGTTGGTGACATAGTTGAGATGCAAATAGCCAAGTGATTGATGCTGAAGTTTATTATTGTAGACCTAGAGAAGCCATAAATGTTAGCTTTAACTTTGCTAAGCAAGCAAAACTTTCATTTATAGCTGATGATTTGAGGCAAAGCTCCTTTACTTTTTTAAACTGTGGTGGCTTTTGCAGATGGTTGATGGGAATTCAGGGTTACAGCAATGGTCCTCTTCAATCCAGGTGAGAATATTAAAAGAATGTGTTAGTAGCATGTCAAGTGATGTTTTGTTTTTAAGAAAAGTACTCATATTGTCAGCTGCCAGTTGCTGCTAGACATGTCTAACAACCAACTTCTCTTGCCAGTACCACTATATTTCAGGGGTCAAAATTTTTTTGGGTTAATTTAGATTATTTCGCTTTTTTTTTTTTTTTTTCCTCCATGCAATATTGCGATTATAGGCAAACGGGAAATAGTGTGGCCCTACTCATTTTCGCTATTGTGGATTGTTTGTAATCCCTACTTTTATGGGGTTTGTTTGACAACAGAAGATTTCTGACAAAAAAATTGCTAACTGATCAACAGTAAAAAGAATGGAGCGGTCCATTCCTAGGGCTTTCAGTTGCAAAGCACTTGAGGAAACAAAACCAAAAAACATAAATAATACCTAGCGTATCCCTAGGATTATGATTCCGACTACATCTTGCTAGTTCAAAATTCCTGTTACTTTTCACATTATTAGACTAGTAGTTTGTCTGTTCAGTACTCATCATTTTAGTTGCCTACGTCGTCGTTACTTTGTTTGTCTGAAGTAAATAACAATACTTCTGCCTCCCATGTGGCTTTGCTCTTGCCTATAATCATATTGTTTGCTAAAACTCATAATTTGGATTATAAAGCTTTCCAGTTGATTAACTTACTCCCCCCTTTCCTTTTCAATTGCCTTCCGTAATGTGGCATGAAGCTGCATCCTGCATATTGTTTTCAGTTTCACGCAGTCTTTTTTATTCTACTTTGTTTCTGACTGTTCAAAGTTATTGATTGTTCTCTCTCTCATTTAAAAAAAAAAAATTCTTTAGCGCAACTGGTGTTTTGACTAATTTGCTGTGGTTCGTGCTCTACAATTTTATTTTATATTTTACTTGTTCTTTTTTGTTTGTCGCAGGAAGTAAAAGAATGTAATGATCAGATGGAGGTGGTGGATAAACTAGCTGAGGCTTCTGTGGGGGGACTCTGCTGTTTACTTGAAGAATTGTGCTACTTTTTAGTTTTATCCTCCATTTTACCTTGCCAACTCTCGCTCTGTCATAAATTCGATGGTTGATGAGTATCTTCTTTGTCTTTTAGTTCGTTGGTGGTGCATCCAAAGTTCTTATTGCTTTGCTTTGTCAATACATTTTACGATGTTTGAAAACCTCGCCCCATTTGCGGGATACCATCTGTTTTACCTCTAAATGTTTCTTCGTTCTTGCTTTATGGACATGAACTTGAAGTGGCAAGTGAAGAACTTGTGTTTTATTCTCGGCCTTTATAGGATTTTGTGGCATGTGCAGTGCTTTTGGCTCATTTGTGAATCTTTGCTATTCTGGTAGATTAGGCCGTGTTTGGTTTAGCCGGAGTGTCTATAGAAATGTTGTTTCTGTAAATCTGTTCGAAGAAGCACGAATAGTCAGATCCGAGCAAATTTGACCCGCGCTTTTGTGGGTTGGGCTGGGCTTAGTTTGGCCGAGTTCACTGGGCTCGAGAGGATCTGAAATTAGACACCCTCGGATGATTATTGCTCATGCTACTTCTTCCTTAAAACGATCCTTACAAACCCTTCCCTTTTTCTTTTTTCTATTTTTTTCGGTGAAGCATTAAATTAGATCTTTTGTTTTCAACTTTGAAGGTAGTATAATTTAAGCTCTTATGTATAATGGCCTCTCCAACTTTAACATTTTTTCATACAAAGAGTATCGAATAAACTCTGTACGTCCTCTTTAACTTTTAAATAATATGATTTAAATTATATTCTGAATTAAACTAGAAGTTCGTTAAAATCAATAACTTTATCAGCTAAAAAACGCCATTCAAAATTGATAAATTTAAACACCAACTAAATTTTGTCAGGCAAAAATAATTTATTTTTTTTTTTAAAAAAAATGTAGAGTGATTTATGTCAAATTTATATATAGTTGAGGGGGTCCCTGTTCATTTTTACCTTCCTTGTTAAAGATCCTCTTTTTTTTCTCGCTCTCTTTCTTCAGGGTACGGACGACGATGGCGGGTTCCTCCTTCTCGAAGCTTCTAATCCGACGCCAATTACTCGCGAGGTTTCGCTCTTCTCCTCCTCTCTTCTCCTCCTCCTCCTCTACTCTTCTCGGAGCCCCTCAACTTCGCGAAGCTTCCACAGCTCCGCGCGTCGGCGGAGATGGAGCCCTCGTCGCCCCTTCTAGGGCTTCGCATTGGATCGATTCGTCGCGAACTCTTTCGAGGGCTTCGTTCTCCTCGCGAGCGTCGGATATCGACGAGTCGCAGGCCCCCGCCGCAATCGATTATCGGTGAGTTGATAGAATGGTTCTCCAGGTTACGTTTAATCTTTTTTCTGTTTCCATGTTGAAGTGTTAGAGTTTCTTTCTTTCTTTCTTTTTCGTTTGCTTGCTTTGGAATTATTAGTGTTGAAAGGTACGATTGGTAGTGAAAATGGGGTTTTTTTTAATTGATTTTTTGTTTCTTATTTCCTTTGTTATAACTTGTATGTGCTTTTTTAGGAATTTAAAAAAAAAAGTTTTTGCGGTGTCGTTCGATTTTGCGTGGCATTTGAATAATATTTAATTTGGTAGCAGATCTATGATGCCAGAGGAGGAGTTCCATAGGCTTGCTGATGATACTATACATAGCTTGCAAGAGAAATTTGAGGTAATTCTCGTTGTGTAGCTACCAATGTCGCTTTAAAGTACAATATGTTTTGCTTTTTGATGCAGGCATTTTGATCGAAGATATTATTAGTAATTACACCTCTCCATTTGTGCGAAATAATTGGTTATCCATGCGCAATTGAGAGAGGTTTCTTTGTTTAAGCACCATTGATCTCTATGTATGTTTTTCTGTTGGTAGGAATATGGTGACTCCCTTCAAATGGATGGTTATGATGTAGACTATGGGGTAAGATGATGTGCAATCCTTCGATTTTTGATAATTAGCTGCACTGTGTGGTTTGATTAAATTGTATGGTTATTATACATCTCGCAGAATCATGTTTTGACATTAAAACTGGGGAGTTTGGGGACGTATGTCATAAACAAGCAAACACCAAACCGACAAATTTGGTTATCTTCACCTGTGAGGTACGTTCTTGACGAAAACTTATGGTAAGCTCTTATTTTTGTCGTGCGGTAGCATTTACGATGTGCTTCACTTACTCTTTGAAATCAATATGTTGGGTCGAAGATGGATATTCTCGTGTCGAATTGTTGCCTTGACGTCTCCTGTAATGGCTTCATAGTCTGAACTGAGAATCAGATTCTAGCTAATTTTAGAACGATTTCTGATGCAAGTTTTGTTGGTGGTTGAGGTTGCTACTCTGTAAAGCGGATAGATAACATTTGCCATTTATTTTATGTTACATTGTAACCTTTCACAGTATCTATTGCTTGCGAAACTCAAATTGTGAATAGATGCTCAGTCCTGTAGACACTGTATTTATTTTGGAGTAAGTTAATTTAAGAAAAAAGAGATGTAGTTACAGAACAGTGAACAATTAAATAACAATTTAGTAAGTTAATTTAAGAAAAAAGAGATGTAGTTACAGAACAGTGAACAATTAAATAACAATTTGCTACGTCCTTCTTATTGAATTTGACGTCCTAGTGTTCAATTAGCTAATCGCTGAAGTAGTATCCTTATAGCTACCTACTATGTTTGATGGTGGGTAGTCCTGATGTACAAATCACTTGGTGCAGTCAAGGTAGGGTTTTTAAAGGAGTGCACTGCATATGCAGTAACGTATGTAATACGAGCGCCACTTTACAGGTTAATCTGTGGGATTACCAAGTCTAGCATGTGACACCACAGCAACCCCATCGTCAAGTTCAGGGGCCTATTTCACATTGGCCTATAGTTCAGGGGATCTCTGCAAATTTCTTACTTTAAACTTTTCAAAGTGGAGTAGGGAAATTCTACTTGTTATTACAAGCTATGGTAGGGAAATTCTACTTGTTATTACAAGCTATGGTATTGCCTCCCTTCGATGGAATGATAGAAATCACACCTAGCAGGCCATTATCAGATTAATCATCCACCAGATGTAGCTTTTGTCATGCTTAATATAGTTTGGATCTTTATATTAAGATGTTGTTCACTTCCAAGAACATGTGGACATACTATTTTTCTACTCCAGAATACTATGTTGCTTACTTTCCACTGGCCTGGAAGTATTTTCCTCTTATCATTTCCTTAAGAGTGATTGCATGCAAACTTCTCTTCATGTAGCGGACCTTCTAGGTTTGATTGGGACTCGGCAACAAAGGGCTGGGTGTACCGGCGAACAAAAGCGAAGTTATTGCAACTTCTCGAAGAAGAGCTAGAGCAGCTGTGCGGGCAACACATTGATCTTTCATGAATCATGAAGTGTAGGGCTAACCTGAGACTCACTTTAAGATAAAGAGCTCTCTAGTGGTCATAAATGTTGGGAGGGAGCTTTGCAGATAGCAAAAGCCCACCAACAATTTCATGCTGCGTCTAATTTTGCTTTATGGATCATCTGTAAAATGGTTGATATTTAAATTAATACAGTTCCTGCGAGNNATATATATATATATATATATATATATACAGAACATTGTCCAGAGTGGTGTGATGTAGTATGGGATCATACAGAACGATCAATGAGAACATTGATCGAAACACCCAGGGTATTGTAGTTTATGCATAGCAAGTCGTCAAACATGGAAAGCTTGTATCAGCTCAGGTAGCTTTTATTTATTTTTTAGATTGGAGCTATTTAATCTCAGAGGACTATATAAGGCCTTTTCTCTTTCTCAAAACATTTGGCTACCGTATCTTGTGATGTATTCAATTGACTGGATGCAGAATGTGATATGCAAAATTATCTGGAAAGATTGATTATATTATATTATTCTCAGATTCCATATTCATTACTAGATGCAGAGAAACATAATTAATGCTAGCCATCAATCTCTGTGATTTATAGGACATGAAAGCTACAGGTAATCCACTTCACAAAAAAAATAAAAGTATTGAAATTTGAGGGATAAAGGAAAAATAAAAGTTTCATTACAGGTACTGATTACATTCTCTACACTGAGGATCTCTTTCATACAAGAAGACTGACACATTCAGACAAACAAAATCAATAGGTTTGTGAATATTCTTACATTAAACACAGAAATGGTTGTATTACTATGGTTAGCTGCTCCATAAAATGGTATCAATATTTTCTCTGTCAGGTGTATGCATATAGAGATATATCCTAATGATGACTCTGATTAAGAATCTAATAAAAAACCAAGCTGAGTATTTCTCTCTGCAGTTATTGATGATACCAGCAACCCCAACCTCATCTGCAACGACAACAAGAATTTGCAAGCAGGTTGAGTAAGAAACAAATTAAAAAACAAAAAAAAAGCATTAAGGGAATATATAGTTATTTGATGTTCATTTTGTTTGGCAAAAATTTGAATTGAATTTGATGGAATTCAGATAAGAAGAACTCACCCGAATTAATTTAGAAATAAACTTTTTAATTTGGATTAAATTGGAGTTCAACTAAATTCTATTCTACTTTGTTGTTTGGTAAAAGACGAAATCATTTCAATGTGATTACTCTTCTTATTCTATACTCAGCTATATAGTAAAATAATATTACAACTAATTAAATGAGGAGTATTAAGTGGTTATTGATAAAATATAACTAAGAGCAAATGAATTCTCACCAAATCTGATCTCAAATCATTGGATTTGAATGAGAATAATTTGTATTATACGAAATTCCGTCAAATCCTTCCGAATGAATTGAATTCTCATTAACTAATGCAATGAAACAATAGATTTATGAAAACTAGAATTCCAGTACTTTGAAATTCCAGGATTTGGGGCAGCCAAACAGGGTGGTTAAGTGCATTTAAGCAGTTGAGGGTTGACTCGACGTTGTAAAGATGGTTATCCGTAGCACCCACTCTATGACTATGTGACTAATGTTGAGGGTCTAGCCCTTTCTGAAAAGAAGCCAATGGGATCATTGCAGGTGTAACTAACTTTCACGCAATAGAAGTAAAATATGAAAAGTCGAAGTATGAGCTCGTAGAAAGGAACCACTATTATAGAGTTTGGACCACCGGAGCTAATACAGATTTTGCTAGCAGTAGATTAACTGCAACTATCTCTCTCTCATTGTTTTCAGTTCTACCCTCCCATGGTGCCTGTTTTGGTGCTATTTGATAGAATAGACTTGAAAATCAATTTTGTCCGTAATAAACCCTCCTCTGTGCATATCAACACTTTTGGTCCAAACATGGATGCACAGTTTTTAAGTATTAAGTGATAAGAAAGAGAGATAAGAAAGAGAGATGACGACTACAACGACGATCACCTCGCACTATCAAAATGGGCCATGAAGATCAACCTTCCATCAGCATAGATAGCAATTAAGACTCAACTAAGCAACTCTTATGCTTTCCACTTTACAGTAAGGGCCAAAACCAAAAAAGAAAAGAGTTCAACAGCCTCATATGCGACTTAATTGGCACCATTCGTATCTAATAAACCTAGGGAAAGAATAGTTTAAAAAAAAAAAAAAATCTCCTCCCTCAACACCTCAACTGATGACTTGTTCCCATCCCATGATCCACATCACCATCACACCAGTCAACTTCTAAACCTTATTAGAGGCTACAATCTCTCTCTCTCTCTCTCTCTCTCTCTCTAGCTTTGACACCAGGAATTTTGTAACCAAGCAATCAAAGATGCCACTATTGTTATTCGCCCACCGCATAAATCTCCTGGATAGAAAAACTTATAGATCTCTCTAGAGTCTTTAAAGATCTCCGAATCTATCTCATCACCACCATCACACAACTAACAAAAATATGCCCTATATTCCTGGTTAATAATACCCTGAAAAGAATAATGCTTCATTTCACTAAATAAGATATTCCTCACAGTATCTTTTTAGTTCATTTTTCCACAAAAAGCACCTAAAACTTCATAAATTTTCTAAATAGATAAAATACCAATGCTAGTTGCCATCCGTAATTCTCAGCCACATAAATAACTAAATAAATAAAGTCCCCTAAGGATCTATGAATATGATATTTTCACAAGCTCCATGGAAACCTACGATTAAGATATATAGAAAGTGAAATTAGCAACAGCTGTTTATGTCTTATACGGAAGGTATAAATAAGCTTTGCTTCCACGTTCGGCACGCTGGGCCATATATTAAGAATACATTAAACAAAGATTTATTATTATACCATGCATTAAAGAAAGATTTATTATTATACTATCCCATTAGTGGATAGAATATGGTGCAGACCCATTCAAAAAGATGAAAGGAGAAAAAGAGAGCGATTCCTCCTTTTAATTCATCGACGTCAAACTCCATGCTTACTAACTCCAAACCACCAAATGCAAAAGCTTTAAGTCCACTTACTTGATCTAAATCAAAAGGGTAACCAATAAGGAGTCGTCTCTTTATCTCAACCAACCAAACTATATCTACTTTGCTAACGACACAACCCAACTATGTGGACATGTGACTGTTTGGAATGAATTTATGAAAGTATACTAGTTACATCAAAATTAGAATCGACACTGAACAGGTCTATCAGACCAATTCCAATCAAAGAGTGACATGCGGGTCAACAATTGCATGCTACATTTCTAAGTTGCCTGGCTCGTATATGACATAGTAGGATTGGTCAACTTAGTAAATACAGGTGTAAATACTTTGTATATGTCTCAGTAATCAGTGTTTTCGTGTAAATGCTGATTCAACATGGAACAAAAACTTCTTTTTCCATCCCCGAACCGACCCTTTATTCACCAGGAGGTTTTCTGATTTAGACTCAGATTCTGTAATTCATTTTCAATGAATAGATACAGATTTCTTGATGGAACAGGCAAAAGAAAATAATCTTTTTTTTTGCAACCTTGATTCTTCAGTTAAATGGTTCTCCGAAAATTAGAAAACCAATAAAAGTTGCAGTTTGGTTCTGTATGGTTCTAAGAAAATTACAGTTTTGTTCTGGTCTACTTTTTAAGCTTTCTCCGGAAAAACTACAAAACAAATCCTGATGGCTTAGGGTAGCAGCAATTATATTATTCATACATGAAGTACAATACTTTGCCTGCTTTGATTTTATATTATTTTCTCCATTAGAATTTGTTTAAAAAAAATAAGAACTTTGTTATATTACATAAATCATGTAATAACTAAGCCACAAAATGCAAATCTCAAAATAATATGCCTTCAAATATAGCATTTTAATATACTATACTTCATAAGACAGCAACATTTTATACCACAGGGTAGCTTTTTAAAGTTTTTTTTTTATTTTATCTTTTTGGGAGGTCCCTATGAATCAAAGCCACACCATTCAAGCACCACCACAAAATAAAAGTAAATGAAACAAAGTAAGGTCATAATAACGTTTGCTAGGAACGAATAAGGTCCAAGAGGACTCACTTAGATCGGAGGGTGTTGAGAGCGGGAGGACGCAAAATCAACGGCTGAGATTTCTCGACAGTACACAACGCTTTGGGCGACGTTAACGGTGGAGATCGGCTTAGAGCCGGGTTGATCCGGGGTCGTCGTCCTCTCACGGTGTTTTGAGGGTCGTCGCCGGAGAAGGGGGTCGGCGAGTGACGTGGCCTCGTCCTCCGCTGTAGATTCACCCGAGATCAACGGCGGAGAACGGTGCGATGATGAGGACGAGGGGAGAAGATCGTCCTGCAGAGTGAGTCTGAGCCGTTGGATCATCAAATACATCGATGAAACTAATAAAATTGCAATTATTTATGGATAAAATAAAAAAAATGTAATAATCGTCCTAGGCAATTATGGAAAGAAATAAACCGCTACTAAAAAACAAATAGTTACTTAGACCTCAGTTTTTAGAACTTTTTTTTACAA
Organism: Ananas comosus; assembly: GCF_001540865.1. Taxonomy (NCBI): domain Eukaryota; kingdom Viridiplantae; phylum Streptophyta; class Magnoliopsida; order Poales; family Bromeliaceae; genus Ananas; species Ananas comosus. Next base: position 13,353,728 of record NC_033629.1, on the reverse strand, counting down.
AAAAATTGTTTTATAGGAGAGAAAAAGAATTTGCACAATTTTCGAATAGTTACAAGAGTAAGTCGAAAATAATGAAATCAAGCAATAGGAAACAAACCCTAGAAATTAGATCCAAAAATGCAAGCATTAAAACTAACGATCTACAACAAATCAATAATCACCGACGGATCCGATCCCCAGAAACTAGGGCAAAACTAGAACGAAGACAAGAGATGAATCGATCGAATGCTATAACGTTACCTGCGAATCGAGATCTGAGCAATGCCTCATCCGTTTGTTCGTCGACCTATGATTACAAATCCGAGTGCTCTCCTCGTCCCCCTCCCCACCCGCGTCGCTGATCGAGGACGAGCTCGTCTCCTCCGTCAGCGGCGGCGGCGGCGGCGTGAGCGCCCACGGCACCACCTGGTTTTCCCCCTCCTCCTCCGTCACCTCCTCCGCCGCTTCCTCGACCTCGCCTCCTCTCTCCTCCGCTCCCTCCTCGCCCCCTCCTCCTCCGCCTCCCCCACCGCCTCTGCCTCTTATGAGGCACCGCTCGCACACGGACACCGCGGGGCCGAGGCGCGCCCCCGCCGCGCGCCACGGCGTCGGCGACTGGCACGTGCGGCAGAGGAGCGCGCGCGTGTGGCGCGCCACGAGGAAGTTGGCGCCGTGCACCTTCGCGTCGCAGCCCCCGCACAGATGCGCTTCGTCCGAGTCGCAGTACATCCTCGCCACCCCATCGCACAGCTCACACTTCTTCATCTCCGTCCTCTCACCTCTCTCTCTCTCTCTCTCTCTCTAATTTTGCTTTCGATCGTTTTGGTTTGTGTAGTTTGGGCAAAAACGCGAAAAGAAATCGGAAACAAGGATAACGCCTCCATCGGAAGCTTCGTCCTCCCTTTATCCTCCGAATTACCGATATTACCCTCGACCTCTCCCGCCGTACTGGTACTGCCGTGCCGCACCGTGAGTGTGAGAGGACATTTTGGTCATTTCAGTGGGGTCCTCGTACGGGGTCTCCGCGACTCGCCGGGGCCTCGACGTCCGACTCAGAAATCGACACGTGGCTGCCGCATAGGCCCCGAGCGCGGATATTTTCGCCCCTCGGGTGACGTGGCTCCACTCCCGCGTTTGAGATCCCTCGCGTCCAACGTGGCGGCGCCTCCGCCCTGCGCCGGGTGGGGCCGGTCCTTGCGGGTCCCACCTGAGTCACTCGATTCTCTTGGGCCCCACCACAAAGCATCTATTCCTTTTTTTTTTTTTAAAAAAAGAATAAAATAAAATCAAATAAAGGAGATGTTTAAATAAGTTACCATTAGTACTTGGTGGGTAATATCTAAATGTCAAAAATTAATTTTTTTATTGGGAGGAGAGAAACATATGAGGTGGAGCGAGAGCGGGGCCTCGTGGCGCGGCCACCGCCACGAGCCGAGGATATCGGAAGATGGTGATGATCTGATCCGCCACTAAAACGAAATGACGTGGAATTCCCACGTGATGGATCCCACGTGGATACTTAGATGAGTGCCATGTCATTATCTACGTGGACCATTTATTTTATTTTCTTTTAATTTCTCTCCCTTTTTTTTTTCTTATTCTCGACCGGGCTAGGCCCAGTTCGACCCACCTAAAGCCCCAACCCAACTAATCATGGACCAGTACAAATTTCGATGTTGGGCCTCCCATTCACGTTCTATGAGAAATACAAGTCATTGGTTGAAAAATAGTATTGGCTGTATTGTTTCAAGCTTGATAAGTGACTAAAAGCTACCGACCGTCCTCTGAGCAAATGGTAAAAGACTTGATGATTGATATCCGAGATCTCTAATTCGAATCTTAGTTAATTTATATTTCCAGCTAAGTTTATTTCTAGATGAAATAAACGAAGCGAAAAAAAAAAAGATAAGTGGCTAAAAGCTACGCTTTTATGCTTGAAAAAAAGTGTTAAAAAAAATCAAAAGGTATTTTTTTAATTTCTTTTCTATTTCAATATTATAATTATAAAAATTACAATAGCGATTATCATCGAAGAAGCATGCAGTGCATAAATATGATAATTTTAAGATTTTGCCATCGTATTATCAAATTAGGCTTTAACCAAAAGCACCTATAAGAAAATCAAAGCTAGAGGTGTGTTTTACTTTGAGCTTTTCTATATGTACAGAAATACCATGCAAAGAGCTACAATTCAATAGTTTTGGTAGGTAGCCTCCATACCATAATATAGAATGCAATTGACTGCAGCTAAAAGTAAAAAAAGAAACAAACTCAAAACAGACATTCAGAACATAGTATCCGTGCTCTCGGATGAAATATTGTTTAATTAAATAATGTCTGAAAAGTAATACTAGAAAAGGTACAATAAAGATCAAAGTGGTGCTAAATTTACAACTTGTAACGGATTTTAATCTTACAACATCTTTATTTAAATGCTATTTTTTCTGTTAGTTCTATAATTCTTTCTTTTTTTAAATGAACAAGACAGTAAATTCAAAATATTTTCGATGAGAGATGGTAGAAATTACAATCTCTTTCCGATTGTAGACTTAGGTAAATTAAAGCTGAACTTGGTACAAGTAAAAGATTTGTTGATTTTGTGGAAAACAAAAAGGTGAAACTATTTTCAATTGTTAATTTACTGTAAATTAAAATTTTCTATAGTAATTTTACTTTTTCGAAACACTATAATGATTAATGAACATGGATGGCAGCAGAGAATATTATCAAATAGAAAAAAAAAAAAGATAATAAAAGTTTTCATACTGTAAATTAACAATTGAAAATAGTTTCACCTTTTTGTTTTCCACAAAATCAACAAATCTTTTACTTGTACCAAGTTCAGCTTTAATTTACCTAAGTCTACAATCGGAAAGAGATTGTAATTTCTACCATCTCTCATCGAAAATATTTTGAATTTACTGTCTTGTTCATTTAAAAAAAGAAAGAATTATAGAACTAACAGAAAAAATAGCATTTAAATAAAGATGTTGTAAGATTAAAATCCGTTACAAGTTGTAAATTTAGCACCACTTTGATCTTTATTGTACCTTTTCTAGTATTACTTTTCAGACATTATTTAATTAAACAATATTTCATCCGAGAGCACGGATACTATGTTCTGAATGTCTGTTTTGAGTTTGTTTCTTTTTTTACTTTTAGCTGCAGTCAATTGCATTCTATATTATGGTATGGAGGCTACCTACCAAAACTATTGAATTGTAGCTCTTTGCATGGTATTTCTGTACATATAGAAAAGCTCAAAGTAAAACACACCTCTAGCTTTGATTTTCTTATAGGTGCTTTTGGTTAAAGCCTAATTTGATAATACGATGGCAAAATCTTAAAATTATCATATTTATGCACTGCATGCTTCTTCGATGATAATCGCTATTGTAATTTTTATAATTATAATATTGAAATAGAAAAGAAATTAAAAAAATACCTTTTGATTTTTTTTAACACTTTTTTTCAAGCATAAAAGCGTAGCTTTTAGCCACTTATCTTTTTTTTTTTTTCGCTTCGTTTATTTCATCTAGAAATAAACTTAGCTGGAAATATAAATTAACTAAGATTCGAATNCATCGGTACTCGTACTCGGACCCTCCGTCGCCTCTCATCCTCAACTCGCTCCTCTCCGCCGCCGCGGTCGACTCGCGCCCCGCGCTCGCCCTCCGCCTCCTCTCCCTCCTCCGCTCCTACGGCTACCTCCCCGACCTCCCCAGCTACTCCCACATCCTCACCTCGCTCCTCCGCTCCCCGGACCCCCCCGACCCCGCCATCGTCGCGCGCCTCCTCGCCGACCTCCGCGCCCTCCGCCTCGAGCCCGACGCGCGCCTCTTCTCCGACCTCGTCGCCGCGTTCTCCCGCGCCGCCGACCCCGACGCCGCCCTCGCCATACTCGCCGCCGCCCAGGCCCTCGGCCTCACCCCGCGCTCCTCCGCCGTCGTCGCCCTCCTCTCCGCCCTCGGCGCCGAAGGCCGCGTCGCCGAGGCCGAGGCCATCTTCCTCGAGTTCTACCACGCGGGCGAGATCCGCCCCCGAACCCGCGCCTACAACGCCCTACTGAAGGGCTACGTCAAAATCGGATCTTTGAAGAGCGCCGAGCACGTGCTCGACGAAATGTCCCAATGGGAAGTGAGCCCCGACGAGGCCACGTACAGCCTCCTCATCGACGCGTACACCAATGCCGGCCGGTGGGAGAGCGCCCGCATCCTGCTCAAAGAGATGGAGGCCAACGACCTCCGCCCCAACTCCTACATCTTCAGCCGCATCCTCGCCAGCTTCCGCGACAAAGGACAGTGGCAGAAATCGTTCGCCGTGCTCAGGGAAATGAGAATAAATGGGATCAGCCCCGACCGCCACTTTTATAATGTGATGATTGATACATTTGGAAAGTACAATGGCCTTCGCCATGCACTGGATGCGTTCGACCAGATGCGGGCCAACGGGATCGAGCCGGACATCGTTACATGGAACACGATCATTGATGCACACTGCAAGGCAGGGCGTCACAACCGCGCCTTGCAGCTATTTGAGGAAATGCAGGTAGGGGTTTAACATAAGTCGGATGATTATATCTATCCTGTCTGCTTTTCATATCTGACTATAAGTTTAAGTGCTCTATGTGAATACATTACTGGATATCGGTTGATTAAAAGATTGAAAAATGTAATATTGTTGTTTAATGATACATAATTTTTTTCCATGCATTTCTGTAACTCTCTAGTAGGCTTATGCTATATATAATGCTTGGTATAATACACACATTCTACCGTACTATATACGTTTGCGACAAATGTGAACATATACAATATCCTTTGTATTCCTTTCAATGTTATATATAAGTATGGTTTTCCAAACTAGAAACCTTTTAGTGTCTATATCCATATTCTTCTTTGGAGAAGAAATATGAATATAAATGTGGCTTAGCCACTATTCGATCCATATCAAGTCTGTTTTCACTCGTAAATGCAGGCGAGTGGCTGCCCACCTGGAACGACAACGTACAACATTGTGATTAATTCGTTGGGAGAGCAGGAAAGGTGGGGCGAGGTGAAAGAGACATTGGAGAAGATGAAAGAACAAGGACTGTTGCCAAATGTAATAACTTATACCACACTTGTGGATGTGTATGGGAAGTCAGGGAGATTCAAAGAGGCGATTGAGTGCTTGGAGGCGATGAAAGCAGATGGGATGGCGCCTTCACCCACAATGTATCATGCTTTGGTCAATGCATATGCACAGAGAGTGAGTGCATATTCAATCATTTTCTTTTATCGTTCTTAGAGGTTTACGGCTTATTTTTCTGCTTGATGTCCTAATCTGTGCTCCATGGTTGAAACTGAAATGTTTAGCTGGTTTCATTGATCAGGATGTATCACACTGAGTGTGCAATACATGATCATTGTATTTGGCCATTTTGTTGTGTAATGATACTCTTAAACAACTGAGCAGGCATTAAAGATTCTGGTCGAACTGGTTGATAATCTTAGAGACAGCACCTATTCTACTATGAGGATGGTAATGTCGCTAAATAAATTACCTTATATAACTTTGAGGAAAGAAAATCTGAATGACGGTCATTCCGTAATTTGCTAATCACTTATTTTTACCATTGGACAAAGCACAACACATGTGAACACTTAATTAAATCTAATTATTGTATTGTTATAGTGAGCAGACTCTCTTAAAACACTGTCAATCTGCAATTCGCTGCATCATTCTCAATAGAACTTCCTTTAGAGATTGCTTACAATTTAATTTGCCCGTTAGCTTTCTAGAGCTGCCTTTTTTATCCAAGTATTTAACTTACAGTTTTTGTCCTGCAGAGTTTATATTGTATCAGATGATTTATTGAAAGGATCCTAATCATCCTAACTTGAGACTTCTTTTTGAAGTGTTTTGCCACTCTTGTAAATTGAAACTTGTTCTATTTCCAGGGCTTAGCAGACCAAGCAATAAATGCATTTAAGGTCATGAGAGCAGATGGCATAGAACCTAGCGTATTAGTCCTTAACTCGTTGATTAATGCATTTGGTGAGGATCGAAGAGATGCTGAAGCCTTTTCTGTATTGCAATACATGAAGGAAAATGTATGTATTTCTTTTTCCCTTGTAATGTTTTCTTACCATTACGTCATTATTCTCTATTTCTTATTATTCTATACCTTTAGGATCTGAAGCCAGATGTTGTCACATACACAACCCTCATGAAAGCTTTAATCCGTGTTGAAAAGTTTGAAAAGGTACTGACTTTAATCCTCGCTATTACTGGAAAATAAATAATGTCAATTTGTGCCCAAGCATGGTTTACTTTCATGTAATGTTTTCACTAATGTAGCAAGGAACATAATTCTATATATTGTCACGAACTGTTGAGTTTAATTTTGTTTAAACTGAATCTCTTATATGCATCAGTGCTTATCTGCATGGTGAGATGTTAAATGCCCGAGTCTTTGACAAAAGTAAAATAAAGGGTGCTCAGAGTGATTTAGTTTACAAATTCAAGAGAAATTCTAATTGTACACCCCCAAAGAGGTATAGGATATACACCCCACCCATACTCTGCTAGTCACATCCATATGACTAGTGGTGAAGTCCCCACCCTTAAATTGTTTGGGGGGGGGGGAGGTGGGGTGTTATCCTACACCCCTTTGGGGATGTACAACTAGCATTGCTTATCTAGTAATTTACTTGCATCCTTATAGCATTGTTTATCTAGTAATTTACTTGCATCCTTATGAGACAACTTGTTTCTTAGGTCTTAAATTTCAAGTGTATCCATTTGCTGCTTCCATTTCCTAATTTATTATATCTCACCGGTCCTTTGGGGATGTACAACTAGCATTGCTTATCTAGTAATTTACTTGCATCCTTATAGCATCGTTTATCTAGTAATTTACTTGCATCCTTATGAGACAACTTGTTTCTTAGGTCTTTAAATTTCAAGTGTATCCATTTGCTGCTTCCATTTCCTAATTTATTATATCTCACCAGTTATGACCACCAACCAATTTCTATTTGGCTAAAGCATCAATTATAGCTATAATTTTTAATTCCGAAACTTAAAAAAACTTTGAATTTTTGCCCATCCTGTATGAGTACAAAACAATGACTAGTAAATGCTTTATGATTTGAAGTATTTTTCTAAATACTATATGATTAAGGCGAAAGATCTAAACATATACTTCATTTGCTGTCAACAGGTTCCTGCTGTTTATGAAGAAATGATTTCATCAGGATGTGCACCTGATAGAAAGGCGAGAGCGATGTTGCGTTCAGCTTTACGCTACATGAAACAAATGCAGACTTCATAGCACAGTTAACGTGGATTCACAAATTGAACTTGAGCCTGTAGACAGGAGCTTTGATGTTATTTCAAGTGAATTAACTTGTGCTAAAAGGTTAGTACCTCTTTCAATTATATTTTCTTCCGTGGGACTAGTCAGTAGTTTTTTAAATTATACCCAGAAAATATGCCAACTGACTCAAATATCTCTGCATAGTTGGAATTTATGTGTGCTCCTTAAAATTGCATTTAGCTGCACTCATCCACCTCATAGAGGGGTGTATACAAAACCTTTTTTGCATTGATATCCCCAATTCCAAAGGGGTATGGACATAAATAAACAAGGTAATTCAAGGGTGCACATGCAAATACCAACTTTACAGTGACATTTTTGCAAGTTCAGATATTTGCGGGGACTATATATTCCAAAATGTAAGTTATTTTGGTGTGATGTGTGCTTCTCCTAGTTTATTGCCCCAAGCACTCACATGGTTACGATTCACATTTTCTTAAATGAATGGCCACTCATATTGTACTCGTACACTTATTTTTAACATGATAATATCTTTTTTCTCGTTTTTGTTTTTAGGTCAGGCAATAGATATTCAGTTCAAACGAACAAAATGAAATATTCGTCAGCGAGGGCAAGCCAACAAATTACCTCGCAAAATCACCTGAGAGGAACCACCCACAGTGACAGAACCCACATTGATTGTTGTATGTATTCCTATAAATTTGTAAATTACTGTATCCATCTACTTGTTTACCTTTGTCAATAATCTCTCATAGCCTAATGTAAGTTAGACAATATAAAAAAGAAAAAAAAGGGGAAATGTGAAATGTTGGGGTTTTTGGAGTTCCCTAGTGTGCTTTTACTCAGAAGCATATTTCACAGGATTGTTATAGAACTATTTTCTATTAAAAGCTTCATATAAAATGCATACAACGATCATTTGCACTCTGTGTTCATAATTCTTGTGCATTATTGATCTGAAATAATCCCAAATTTTGGCATTTTAAATAAGAGATTACCTTTTTTGTGTTGTTTGAATCAAATGTAGCCTATTAAAGGTCAGAAATTGTTCTGTTTAGATTCGAGTTTAGTTTCTTATGTTGTTCAAATCAAATATAGCCTATTAAATGTCGGAAATAGTTCGGTTTAGAGTACAAGTAGGTTGATGTAGTCTAAATTCATGTCACATTTACTGGGTTAACTTTGAACTTTAAAGTGAATCAATGGGTAAATCTAGCAATAATGGATTCATCTTTTGCAATTATGAATAACTCAGCCCACTAGTCGCACGAGATGTACCATTTTGTTTAATATTCAAGGAATAATATTATGGCTCTTCCTTATGGTCCCCATTTACCTTTCTCCTGTAGTGAGCTACTACTTAACAATGCTTGAGATTTGTTTAACCTGGAGTGTCATTTGTTCCACTAACCCGCCATCCGATTCGACACAAATCCGACCATTTGAAGGTCTGGTTATATTTGTATGCTCGTATTCGATATCAGATACTGAAAATACGCGCTCCATGACTCGAATCCGACCCGTTAACACTCTTGTTGGTGGATCAAAAGACCCCACAGGTTTGGTGGAGCAAATAAGGTGGTTTTGTGGCAAATAACTAGGATTAAAGTGGTGGGGGGTGCTTGAGAATGAATATATATAATAGCATCCTTAAGAGAGGGGACATGCATATGGAAAGCCTAACCTCTCCATCTCACCCAAAGGACAATTATGACAAGCTAAGCCATTCAAGTAAAGAATAAATAGGATGTGGAGGGATTAAATAACAATATAAGGATTCAATGATTGATGTCTAAAGTGTATCATTAGGGAGAAGAAGGGTTTGTTCCCACATGAGATGTTACACAAAATAGAATCCCCCTTCTTTTTTAGTGCTTGGAGCCCTGAACCACAATTTTTTTTTTCAAAAAAAAAAAAAAAAAAAAAATGAGGTGGGTATTTTGATAGCTATTCTCCTTGTCTATGATAGGTTGGCTTTCTCTCTAGGTTTCTATTGCCCAAAGTGCTATTGCTTTCTCAATCAAACAACAACTACTCACACTTATCTCTATGTTAACTATGTAACAACATGTCTTTGTTTAGTTTTTGGATGCTTTCCTTAGCCGCTTGGCCCTGGACAATTTATTCCTCATTGATATTAGCACTATACTACAAGTACCAAGTTTAAACTTGCACATTTTTCTTAGGAAAAAAGTTTTGAGTGGTACACAAGTATTTTCAACAAAAAAAAAAAGGGGGAAATTTGACAATGAAAAATGGACTTTATAAGTATTGTTATTCTTGATTTTTTCCTTTTCATTTACCATTACTTTCATTTCCCTGAAGTTTAAGAGAATATAGGAATGCAAATATATAAACTTAAGTCAATTTAACTATACTTTCACCCAATATTAGGTTATATTTATTAAATGAATTTTCTATGAAAACTAAAATTTCACATGTATTTTACATTCAAAGACAAAATGTCAAATCTCTTTATGAAAAAGAATAAGAATATTTCGAACGATTAGAAATAACAGTAACTGTAATATATTTGGAATTTTCGTGAATAAGATTTAATGAAAAGCACAAGAACTAAACTGCAATGCCATATTACTACAAAAAAACAAACTACCTGTACATTTATTAGAGGGTTAACTAGATATTGATATCACCAGAGTTAATTATATTATTGTTGACAAATCTGATCACAAATTTACAAATCAAATTTGACCAAATTTAGTAAATCAGATCTATCTATCCAGTTTATTTCTTAATATCATTATCCTACATTTTTACCGAATCAGATCACCATTTATTAACTAAAGAATTAATTATTATATTCGATAAATCTGATCAATCTACTTGATCTCCCAGTATCAGTGTATCACAACCCTAAATATTATTATTCCAGATTTTATTATACAGCCCATAGATTGAGAGGCTTGTCTCCCACTGATTAGAGAGAGAATGTAGAGAGAGAGAAAGAGAGAGAAAGAGAGAGAACAAGAGTACAGAACACTCCAGAGTATTCAGCTGGCTCTTGGCTTGGTGTCAATGTGAAAACAAGAAAAAAAAATAAAAAATAAAAAAGAAGTTTTTAATTTTAATTTTATTTTTACTTTTATTTTAAGTTTTTTTTTTTTTTTTTTCCCTTGATTTTGTGCATCCCTCACTCAGCTACTGCCACTCTGCTTGGCTGACATGATTCCTCCCCTGCCCGTGAAAGTCCCCCACATCACCCCAAATAGAACATAAAATGTTTATTTCATTTTTGTTCTTCTTTTTCTCTTTCCTAGGATAAATTCACAACTGTTCACTGTTTCTGATACAAATGACAAAAAAAACTTAATTATTGATATTCAAAATTTTAAAGTTTGAAATTTAACTGTTTTATATTTTTCAACTAATTTTATTTTTTTAAAAAATAAACGAAACAAATAGCATAGTTTACTTTTTAAAAAAAAATAACAGTGCTATCTGTAACATAAATTTTAAATTTATAAGAAGAATGTGATATGGACTCCTCTATATATAAACATAAATCTCACATATCTCACACATCCTAAAATTTCAGTAAAATAAAAGAAATAATAAGACAAGTAGAGAATAAAAAAATTTTAAATGCGTGAGATGTAAAATATACACTTATTAGTTTAGAAATGTAGAGATAGCATACTTAATATATAATTGTGGGACATTTTTAAGGTGTTAATCAGTCCAAAAAATTTCAACAAAACTTTTTTTTAAAAAAGAAAAAGCCTCTCTTTTTTTTTTGAAAAATCTAACTTATAATTTACTAGAGTGTAAGGTACAATATTGGTTATTTAACAAATTGTGCTGATACCAACCTCAGCTATGCCCTAATATGTATGGTATGGCTGAGCCCACCACCATCACACACACACCCTGTCAAATTCAAATTCACCCCCACTTCTTCTTATTCGTTCATTTATTCTACTCATTTTGGGGGCTCCACCTCACATGCTCACTTTTTCACTCATATTTTATTTATATTTATTTATATCAATATTTATATTAATATTTATTTATTTAAATTATTTATTTATTAATTTTCCACCCCATTTTCCTTTATTAACTCTATACTCTCTCTCTCTCTCTCTCTCTCTCTCTCACACACACACACCCTTTTCTTAACCCTTCACCTCTCCCCTCCCCTTTCCCCTCTCGCTCTCTCTCTCTTTCTCCATTTTCCAAATGGGAAAGGTCTCACCTTTCCTCTTCCTCGTCGTCCTGGTCCTCGTCGAAACCCTAACCCTAGGAACGGTTTCCTCCTCGGACTCCGACTCGGAGGCGTCGATCCACGACGTGCTTCGCGCGCATGGGCTCCCGGGGGGGCTACTACCCAAGGGGGTCGCGTCCTTCTCCCTCGACGCCGATACGGGGCTCCTCGACGTGGAGCTCTCGCAGCCCTGCTACGCCAAGTACGACGGCGTCGACCTCGCCTACTTCGACCGCGCCGTGCGCGGCAACCTCAGCTTCGGCGCGCTCCGCGGCGTCGAGGGGCTGTCCCAGGAGGAGCTCTTCGTGTGGCTCCCCGTGAAGGGGATCCTCGTCTCCGACCCCTCCTCCGGGGTCATCCTCTTCGACATCGGCCTCGCCCATAAGCGCCTCTCCCGATCCGTCTTCGAGGACCCTCCCGAGTGCCAGCCCAACTCCGCCGCGGCGGAGATCGCCGGAGATGGTGAGGTGGCGATTCGGAAAGGTGCGATTTTTATTGATCATAGTGATGATGTTGATGATTACGATGACGACGGGTTGTTACAATTTCATGGGTTTCGATCCCTCTTCTGTTTCGGTTTCGGTTGCAGCAAAATTGGGTATTTAATGCGAAAAGTGAAAATTTATTGCGATCTGTTTCGGTTTTCTAACCTATTTGGATTTGAATTTGGTGATTTGGGGATCTCTTTATTTTCGGTTTAATTTGTTTGAAAATTGGGGCTTTTTAATTTTGGGCTTTTTGGAACTGTTTTTTCATGTTCGCTTTTTCGTGGGGGTTTACTTGTGTCTTCTAGGGCTTTTTTAATTGTGGGTTTTGTATAAATTTTGTATTTTTAACATCTTCCTGCTTTTTAATTTATGATCTACCTTTATTTGATCTCAATTGGGCTTGAATTTCTGGTACAGAGATCATTTTGAAGCACCCATCTCTTTGTTATTGGTATTGTAAAGTAATGAAAAATCATTTTTCCAATCAAAGTTGTCAATGTTTCTATTGATTGATTACTTGCTTCTTGTTTCAGAAATGAAATTTCCATATGCAAATATTCCATTTTCCATCTTATACTTATTGTCGGTTCAATTATAGTTAGCTTCAATTTATTAACCATCAAATATGGGGGGTAAAAAGGGCTTCATTTCTCCTTCTCTTTGCTGCTATTTAATCTAGAAACTGGTTTTAATGTACACCATCTTTTTTTTCTGCTTTAATCTCATACTGTTGAGATGTCTATTTATGTCATCAACTTGCCCCTTTCAAGTTGTTTTTCCCTTTTTTTTCCCACATTAATTGCATGCACTTTACACTACAGATAATTAACCTCCCCTTAGACTCTGTATTAGAGATATAGTTAATCCCCTTCCCCCTCTTAATTCCTGTTTTGTGTAATGATTTTTGTTGATAGACTTGTGTAGCTTTAAGCAATTCTGATGAATTAAGATGATACAATTCTCAGAAATAATAAAAATTAGTTTGTGAAAAAAATATAGTTTCCTGATTGTGATGGAATCTATAAACATCTACAAGCAAATCAGAGAATGGCCCATTCAAAACAACAACAGATTCTTTTAACCTATAATCCCATTCACTTTGAATTCATTGAACTACAAACTGATCCAAATTTTGTTATATGATCTGACACTGACATACCAAGGCATGAATTTGTTACTGCAGGGCTTGTTGGAAGAAGAGACCAACTTTTCCAGGAGCAGAGGTAAGAGGACAAGTGAGCCATAATGGAAGCCAAAAAAAAACAAAAAAAAAAAGAAAAAAAGAAAAAAAAAGCTCCATAGCAGTTTTCCCTCAGTCTTTTCCTTCCTTTGGCTGAATATTATGGAGTGATGTGATTTGCTGTAAATGAGTTTGTGAGAGAGTTTAAGTGTCTATTTAGAGTAGTTTGGATACCTCTTTCCCTTTGTCCTCTCCATTTGTCCTCGTCTATATAGCGCGTACTCTTCATATGTATGTAGCATTTTGTGTTGAAGTGTATTATTATTATTATAATTATTATTATTATTATTATATTATAACTATATATTGTTATTAAAATCCAATGAAGCTTTGGCTCTATGCCAGCTTGGAGAGCACACACTGCACGCCACCCTACATTTTGAACATGGGGTTGGTTGGTGCTGGGGGAGATATTTATTTGGCATTCAATGTTCCCTTGGTGACAGGTGGCCATTTATGTATGATAAAAATTGTACCGTAACTACGCGATCGATCGGCCATCTATAAATTTTTAAGTAGGTGCTTGAATTTTAAAATTTTGAATTTTCAATACCTAATAAAATGGCAAGGCATTGAAGTCAAAATTGTAAAAGGGCTTGGTTATTGGAATTCAATTTTCTGAAGATTTGAGCATGATCGTAATAGAGTGAGATAAGATCATTAGGTTAGAGGATTTTTTTTTTTTTAAGAAAGTTAAAAAATGGAAACAATGCGACTCATCATCGACATTTTTATCAATAACGACATTTTTATCAATCACTGATAGCAACATCTTCGTATGTTCTCAAAACAAAATTTTTGAAGTTTTCCCTTCTATTGATGTTGTTGAATTTAATTTTCCGAAAGTAATTATGAAAATCACTCTTCTACAATATTTTTAAAAAATTGTTGCTGTTACTAACTCTGCGTTGCTGAAGTAATTTCTAAATTCACCAAGGTGGAACACACCAGAACTGTTTTTTTATTCTAAAAATAGTTCATTTATATATTTATTTTGTGAGTCAACATCATGCTATTAATTTGACAACCAAACTAACATAGCATCTAATTGAATTCTCATCTGATTACTTCTACAAGAAGCATGCTACCGCTTACTTCTCTACTTGTGTAAAGAAAAGTCTTTAAATGCAATCCTATAACAAGCTCTAGAGAAACCTCACACAACCCAGCTTCATCCATCTCCCTATATCTCCTGTTTAGCTCATCACAATGGTGGCAGTTGAAGAGTACACAGAAAAGCTCACCGTGGTCGTCGACGGCGTAGAATTTCTCGTCGAAAAGAGCACCTTCACGTACAAACAAGGCACCGTCAAAGTCGTCCGGCCCGGTGAAGTTCGCGTCGATCGCTTCAACAACATTCAGATCAAAGCCCAGGGCTACAACATCTCCTTCGATCGCTGCAACAATATTTATGCCGAAGGCGGTCAGAAAATCTCAGTGCATCGGTGCAGCAACGCGCAGATAGTACAAAGCAGCAGCATCGTCGTCAAGCGATGCAACGACGTCTATGTTACAGGCGGCGGCGATGTTCTACTCGAACGGTGCAGAGTTGCTCGCGTGGAGGGCGGCAGGAACTTACTGATCAAACGGTGCAACTTCGTCAGTGTCGATTTCTGCGGCGATGTTTGCATCAAACGTTGCGACACGGCTCGGATCTTAAGGTGTGGCGCTCTTCGGGTCCATCGCTGTTACAGTGTTGATGTGTGGGGATGCAACAACATTTTGGTTCACAGAGGTAAAGTAAATTGCATGGGGAACTACTGTGCAGATCAGCAGCAGCAGAATGAAGATGAATGCAAAGAAATATGATCACTATGGCTGCTTGATGAAGTTATAAGGTATCTCTATGGGACAAAATAAAGAAGAGAGAGAAAGAGATATAAGTGTGTGATGCTTTTGTGGGTTATATGCTTTAATTTAGGTTTGCTATATATTGTGAAAAATATGTTGCTTGGTTTGTAATCTGAGTATGATTTCGTATGCTGTAGAACATAATATTACAAGTGTGATATTGATTGCAAATTTGTGCCTCAATCCAAGTTTGTCTCAAATAATTCTAATAGGATTTGTATGGTTGGCTACTTTGCATGGTTTTGAAATAGTTTTCTATTTCGAAAAGTAATAATCTCAGACATATGACAAACAGAAAGTTTAAGATTTTTACTGCAACCAAGAGTCAAAATAAGCTTTTGCTCTTCTACAATAGGAAAACAAGTAGAAGGACTCTTTTAAGTGAAAAAAATGCTAATGGTTCAATGGACAACTTCATACAACAAATCATAAATCGTGTTACTAGGCAACAAGTTCTTCTTTCTCATCCATAATGATATTATTAAACAAGAAGTTAACTCTAAATTGGTCATCATAAACCAAGTCAATTACTTAGGCAGGGAAAACGCGTGGTTTCAATTCCACTTGCAAGAATTCTCCGACGATTATTCTCAAAAAGTCAATCTTCACGCTCCAATAGTCATTTAATCTCCTCGTAATCAAACTGTAACAGATGAATGACCTCGACTTGAACATATATGGTAAATCTTTTTCAACTAATTTGGATCAGCTAAACATAATCCGATAGTCATGATCGAAAAAATATAAACAGACATAGAAGTTCCGAAATAAAGCATGTGTCTAATTGTTAAATTCCAAATAAGAAAGTAATCAGAAGTTCAGACAATTATGAAAGTTGTTGTTCTGTATAATTAATTGATGAATAAACAACTCCATATTTCTTCGCAGTTCTCCGAGTAATGTAAAGTTTAAAAAAGTAAGAAGAGTAATCTTTTATGGTTCTCCCACAAGCTACTACATATTTGTTCCTTTATTCACTCCTTTACTAATATATGCATCATGCTAAACCACACAACAAGCAATACAAAACAACCATCTCTAACAAACCAATAGATCGATTTTATTGTTAGCATCTCAAATGCCTAAAATTTTCTCTCTTTTTTTGGTTAAACACTTGAATGTTTATTAAAATGATAGTGAATAAGAGTACAAACGACAGACAACACTTTGGTGACAAGAAAACCAACTTCATTTCAAATATGCACAATAATATACCAAATATCTCAAGAGGGAACACAACTTCATTGTTTAAACATGAAGTGATTTAAGGATTTACCTCATCCTTTTACTCCCGAACAACCAAGAAACAGAGAGAAGATCTTACGAAACCTCGGCCAACCATTCCATCACCCTCTGATTCAGCACGCACTCGCAAGGCCTCTGAAGAACCAGGCCGTCCTCACAATGTGAGCAGTCCATTAACTCACCGAGCTCCAACTTCGAGTCCCACAAGAACACTTTTAGCCGCGAAGCCTTCTGAAGGACAAGATCGGTAATCGTAGAATTCCTGTACCCTGAAATGTCAAAGTGCTCGAGCTGCTCCAACCCATCAAGGAGAGTAATAATGGCCTGCTTCGATATGACCGAATTGGTTATCTCGAGCTTTTTCAGATTTGGAAGAGACTTGCAGATAACAGAAGCAATCTCTCTATTCACACTCTCAGCACATACTCTTAGTTCAGAAAAATTTTTGCAGCAATTTTTTATATGTAGAAGAACTTCATTGGTTATGAGGCTCTCATCAACTGCCATGCCTTTAAGAAGCTTCAATTTGGCGACGGCCTCGCAGAATCTATCCGATGCTATTCGGGGATTTGGGAGGCTAAAGTAAAGTAGATTTGAGCACCTGAGAGTTAAATAAGATAGAATTATACTAAACATAATATTTAAGGGGCAAATGCCTACATAATCCAGCAAAGTTTGAAACTTGAAAAACTCATACTTCAATTAGTGTTTACCATAAAAAATGGGGCTTCATAGACTGATAGATAACAGGTCAAGCATTTATCTTAATAAAAGATTTTTTTTAAAAAAAAAAACTGCTCTTACGAGTATAGGAAAAAAAGAGAAACGAAAGAGCATTCGATCGTAATGTGTGTGCGCTAAAAGAAACCCTAAAAGTCTATGTTTTTTTAGGGCAAACACAAATCACCTCTCAGCGACAAAGAGGAGATGGGCCTCATCAGCGAAGGAGGGGAAGGAGATCGACTCCGTTCGTCCGCGGCCGCGTGCGACGGCGACGCGGAGGATACCGGCGAACTCGGCGGCGGCGGTGCCTCCGCCTCCGCCGCCGCGGCGGAGGCGGCGGGAGACGGCGTCCCAGTCGCCGAGGTCGAGGCGGCGCCAGAAGAGGGGGTCTCTAGAAGCTTCACGCCACGAGGAGCACACGAAGGGGACCGCGGCGACGAGATCCGGCGCCCCGACCCTCGCGAGGATCGCCTCGAGGAGGTCTCGGCTCATCCCCCCCCACCTCCCTCCTCCTCCTCCTCCGGCGCCGGCACAGCTGCCTCCGCCACCTCCGCCGAGCGGCGCTCGTAGGGCTCCGCCGCGCGAAGCCGCCATGGGGGGCGAGGGGTCTCGCTCGGCGATTAGAGAGAGAGAGTTTGTTTCTGTGGAAAATATGCATTGAGACCCCTCAACTACTCTTTCTTATTGCGAAGCTCCCCCGTTTCTAAAGCATGAAACAATTATGCGATAGTCCTTAACCTATCGCGATATTGTTACTCTGTCCTCGACCCAGAAAAACATAGACTATAGTGTTACGCTATCATATTTTTATCTTTTTATTATTCATATATTGGTTTTATCTCAGAATAAAGAGCATGCAAAATTTTAATTTCCAAGATATATGTCCATTAATTTAAAATTTTATTTAGTTATTTTTTGAGTCAACATCCTATAGTGGATTTAGCTTGTAAATTAAATAAGATCTATGTTTTAATAACTATATATATATATATAATTCTAGATGAGTCTGACTATTATACAATTGGTAGTACTAATCTCGTTATATTATTAATTTTTTTATCGTTAAATTTATTTTTAGATAATTTTTATCTGTTAAATTATATTATTCAACCAATCATCTACTTAATTCTAAAAAATTGCTATTATCCTAATCGCACATCTTTTTATNCCTAAGGCGTATTTCCGTCCTTACGTGCGGGATTAACCGGAAATAACACCCCAAGGTACGACCGGAATTCCTCCTCCTGCGAGCACGATCGTGAAGGAGGTTGACGGAGACTCTTTCAACACCCGATGATAAAGAAATCAAGTAAATAAACAATTGATAAAAAAACTTAAATTAAAACCCTCTTTTCACTTGTTGTTTTTCCACGGTGTTCATATATCTATGAACAGTAGAACAAGTGTATATAAATATATATACAGGGGAATGAGAAAACTTAACGTTGGTATTCCCAACGTTAACATTTTCTTAATTAGCCCTTTTAATTAGCACCCACATGAATGTCCGCATGGATTCCATGCGGACAAATAGCGCGAGCATGCGTAACGTCCGCGCGTGCACAGTGCGTGCGGACGTTCGCTTAAAAAATAATAATAATAAAAATAAATAAATTAATATTTTAAAATATGAAATTTAGAGATTTTGAATTTTCTCCAACATATTTAAGCTGCAGTATTTTTATTTTTTTGCATCTTTGATAAAATATTATTGTCTAAAATATCACTTGTATATAATCAATTAGGCAAAATTTAATTTATTTTGCACTTATACCTTTTGAGCTTAAATTGTTTTATGTATGTATTATAGTTTTTTTTTTTATAAAGTATTAAGTTTTTGCCTTAAATAATTTATTTTAAATTTCAAAATAAAAAATTTTAAAAAAAACCTTCGTGAGCGGCAGGATTCGAACCTGCGCGGGCAGAGCCCACATGATTTCTAGTCATGCCCGATAACCACTCCGGCACGCTCACATTATTTTGTAATGTTGAAAAAATAATTTAATTTGGACAAATTTGATTTTAGATTACTTTTTCAAACTTAGTAACTCAAGTGGTTTTAGAACTTGAAGTGTTTTGAGTCGGAAAGATGGAAGGAGACGTCGCCTTTAGACATATGTTGTTAGAGCGCGGTTTAGAAGATTGGGAGTTCATCGAAGAAGATTGTAATAAAGAAAAAGACACAGAGGTGCAATCAAGTACGAAGTTTTCATCTGTGTTGAGGCATTTCTTTATCCCTATCAGGCATTCTCCGCTCGTTGAGAAAGAACAGACCACGACAGAAGTGGAAGGAGGCGCCACGACAGAAGTTGAAGGAGGCGCCAAAAGGTGATTTCGTGACTATTTACATACAAATGTAAATGAAAAGTTTTGCAAGTTTATTGTGTAAGTATTTTATCGATATATGCACTAAGATTCAACGATTAATTTTCAGGTCATACGACGTTCCAACTACGAGCAATAGTGTAACCATCGATGTTCCTGAAGATTTGGAAGCTTCTTCATCGGAAAATACACAAATTGTTAGCTCTACTATTTCATCATGCACTGATCAGGTTTTGCAATTGTTTTCGTTTTATTTGCATAGCTGTTTATGATCGCATTTCTCTAACAATTAAGTTTAATTTTCGCGATATTGGCTTTACATGCAGGATACTGGTGCATCATTCGATTCAAATACAATTATTGAGATTGAGAACGAACCCGAACCCGACCACGAAGCTGAGGAGAACGAAGAAAGCTTAATGAAGAAAACCGAAGAACTTTTGCGATCTACAAGAAATTGGTTTCTGAAACTTATGGAGTACACCGAACGATTGATATCTAAAATTTTTTCGTTTTTCCGTTCCTTTCTACGTGTTTCGATCGATTATGGAAGGATTAAAAGATTATGGAGAACTCTGCGTGTTTCGACCGGAACTAAAAAATTATGAAGAACTCAGAGGCATTTTAGCTCTTGAAATATTTTGGTGTAGAATAAGAATTTTTTTATGTAGAATATATAAGTTTTTTTAAGGTTTAAATAGATTAGGTATAAACAAAAATTGTTTAAGTTTTTTTTTTTCTAGATTAATTTTCAGCTGTTTTTTCTTTCCCTTTATTTGGTCTTATTGGTGCAAATAATAACTTTTTACTTTGTGTTTCATGTAATTTAACATATTAAATTTTTTTTTGAGACGTATAGAATTTATTAAATATAATTTAAATTTAGTTAGTAACTAATGATCAGATTTAATTAATGTATTTACTAATGTCGGATCAATTTATTTGTATTTTTATTAAAAAAAGAGAATTTTAATAGCAATATTTTAAAAAGATCCGGAGACACAGCTGTAATTATCGTAATCTACATGGTCTTTTGTGTAAAAGTTTCACAACCCTCGCCATAATAAAACCCTCGCCCCCCATTCAACAACGAGAACTCCTGCGAAAGTTCGAGAACAATGGCGGCGGCGGCGGCGAGATTAGGGTTCCGGCGACTCTTCTCCATCTCGGCGTTCGCGCCGCCGCCCCCCGCCGCCGCTCGTCCGGCGGTAGAACCCTCAACGAATCTCTTCGTCTCGGGTATAATCAATTCCTCGCCCATTTTGTTTTAGGCTTATCGCCCTTTTTTTCTCAGTGGATTTGTTGCTTTTTCTACGTACTTAAGTTTCGATCGCCTCTGTTTTTGAGTGCGTAAAAGAAGAAAAGATGTAATTTTGCTGCGATTTTGAAGCCTACGGATTGACCCCTTATGTGTGTTCATGCATAAAAGAGAAAAAAAAATTGTAATTTTGATGCGAGTTTGAACATCTTTTGATCTCATTAATTGGGTTTTTCTTTTTCGTTCACTCTCTAGATTTTATCGCACAAATTTGATCTTTTTTACTCCCCTAAGAGAAGAAAATTATTTTCCTGAGGAGGCTTAAAATATAGATGTGAAAAGAATTAGACGTGATCTGTAATCTCTAAATGGCTTGTTAAAAAAAGAAAAAAAAAAAAACTACAATTACCTGCGCAAAAATCAATTGTGTCACTGATCTATTGTTGTTTACCAGAGAGAGAAAAAAAAAAGGTTATCAAAATTATAATTTTTAATATGTTAGACCTTTTGAGGGTTGTAGAACACACTCTCTCATATTTTATGTTATATTGTGAAAGCAAATTATTCCACTTTTCACTTGTCATTTTACAAGCCACTGAAAAACCCTTATCTTTGCTTTAGTAGATTTTACTCCATTCAATATTAACGATAATCAATACGCAGGGCTCAACAAGCGTACGACATCGGAGACGCTTAGAGAAACCTTTGCAAAATTCGGTCAAATTGTCGATGGTATTAACTTTCCTTTGGAGCCTCTCTTCTTTGAATTCGTTGATTATCATTACGACCAAGTTGTGTCCTTTTGCAGCGAGAGTGATCACCGACAGAGTGTCAGGTTATTCTAGGGGGTTCGGTTTTGTGAGATATGCCTCAATTGAAGAGGCGGAAGCAGGCATTAAGGGCATGGATGGGAAGGTGAGTATTATTCATCATGTTTTTGTAATAATCTCAGATCCTCTATAATTATCGGAAACATTTTGCTTGAATTTTGCACCACCTCATATATAATGTATATGTAGAAATTAAGCATGTGAGTATCATATGGCTCGTGCAACGCCTATGATGTAAAAGAATCGGTAAGATTAAGCAATCAAGTCCTTTGTTCACAGCATTTTTAACAAATCTATACAGCATCCTAGCCATAGGTCTCAACATGCTGCTTGAACACGGTGATAATTGTAGAATCAAGCAATAAAACTATTGAAAGCTAGTTTTAAGCCATAGCCGATTGGTTATGTACTTAGGAATTGCTCTTTTCATCATGAGAAAGAACAAAAATGTGTGTTTTAGATTTAGGAGGTTATAATCAAGGAACAGAAAACAAATTGCGTGAATTTTGCGTGCTTTTTTGTTTTCACGTTCTTTGTTTTTGTGCAGTTTCTTGATGGTTGGGTTATATTTGCCGAGTATGCGAGACCTCGAGAAGCTCCTCAGCCTCCCCAAGCAACAGGGGCTTCTGTATCTGCTTATCAGTAAAGCCTTATGGAGTCATAGTGTTAAGTGTTTGGTATTCATTATCTAAATTACTTGACCTAAGATTTATGTGTGATACATTTCTTATGGAGAGAACTAGCTATTATGTAGAAGGTTGAAATCTCTTGATGGTCAAATTTTGAATACAAACCTAATGAAATTGATCACTATTAAATGCTTAAGAAGTTGCGGTACCCTTTTTTTTTTTTTTTTTTTTTTTTTGGCATGGGAGAGCATTAAATTCTCTTACTTTTCGGCTGGAACAATATCAGTATAATTTATGAACTCTGCGAAGGTATTTTTGTTTAAGAACTTATCTCTCTCATGTGATTTATCATGGTTCAATGTGTTACTGTTTGGATTCTGTTAGTTGCGAGTCATTATATACTGTTTAGTTACTAAAACTGATGTTTTAGTTCTTCTGGGAGATAAGTTTTCAAAATGATTTACGGCGACGCCGAAGGCCGTGTTTAGTGTTTTCAATTTGCGAAGTGTATGAAGTGGAAAAATATTGTTCCCAGAATTTTGACGTGCAAACCCACATAAATTATCAGAATTGTACTTTTTTCTCTTTTTTTTCTTCATTTTTTTTTCCTGTACAATTGGAGTTTTTAATCCCATTTTCGTGCAGTGAATTTAATTCGACCAGATTCCATATTATCAGAATTGTTTTTTTTTTTTTTTGTTTTTGGGTGCAATTTGATCCGAAAAGATTCCATAATTTCAATTTCTTGTGATCCCCTTCGGACTCCTCCGAGTCGCTAAGCATATAATTTAAATTTTACCAGAAATAATTTACAAATTTAATTACTAAAAATTAATATAAATTTGGATTAGATGTTTATATCTTTTTAGCTAAAAATTTAATTTCCTGGGCCAAAACTATCAAAATCGAAACCGCCCACCCAATAGGAAACCATTCAACTTGGCCACCCATTGTTCCAAATAGTCAACCCCTATCTCGTCGTTGTGTACTCTTAACTAATTCTGAGGGAACACGCACCGTATGATTTTCGATCAACGTAGGACTATCAAAACATTCAACTTGGCCACCCATTGCCCCTAATAGTCAACCCCTATCTCGTCGTTGTGTACTCTTCACTAATTCTGAGGGAACACGCACCGTATGATTTTCAATCAACGGTGATCTTTAAGTAGTAAATCCTGTGATTCCACTGTGATCGAGGGCTTCAATGGTGATGCTAGAGCGTTTGGGGGCAATATAAACAAGCAATCGGAGAGGCATTCGGGTATTGCTTCCTAGTGGCCAATTCATAAATATTGGGGAATTCCCATCATGCCCTGCTGGTGGAGCGCCGTGTGGCCGGGCCAGGCTAAGAGCACGGCACGCGCGGCGGAGGCAGTGGCGCTGGAAATGGTGAGGAAGAGAGCGCTGCGCACAGCGTCGGCAACGACACATAATTGGAAGTCATCGCTTGCTGCAATCTCCGAGAGATCCGTCCTACCGCCGCAGCATCGTGTGCAGGAGGCGGCGAAGAAGAGGAGGGGCGGGGTGGAGAAGAGGAGGATTAGATCGGCGACGAGTCACACCGATGGCGACTATTTTCGGTGACATATGTCCCCTTAGCACCTTAGTCTTCAAATTTTAATTTATTTATAAAAATTTTGTAACTATTGATCATGCAATTTCTCTTACACGACCACATTTAGCGGGGCTAACGAGTGCTCTCACCATAACTGATGATGTTGAACCAGCCTTTCAAACAATTTCTTTTTTTTTTAAAAGAATATGAATAATTTTCCATCCTTGTTTTGATCTTTTAGTATTTTCTATAGATAAAAAAAAAACTTTACGAGTTCTATAGCTTAAAAACCTTTTATCCTTCCTCAGTACTTTATTATATGGAGGCATATTAAAAAAAATAAATAAATAATCCAAAAGGATTGTTTGTATATTTGGATAACTCTCCAATGCGAACAGCTGCTTAACAGATAACTTTGCCGGCCAGTAAGTTCCTAATTTTTAATGAAGTTGTTTCGTGCTTGACCAAACCAAACAATCTCTTTGGATATTCTATTTTTGGGGAACGAATCATCTACAACACCATCCCTTTGGATATTCTATTTCTATTGCTTATCCAGAGTAATTAATTCCTCCTATATTAGCCCTCTTTCCACAAGAAATTTGATCCTGTTTATTTATTTATTTATTGGTTTTTCAGGCATTATGGAGTCCCAATCCCACCAATGGCGCCGTCATTTCCTCCCACAACTTTCTTGTTCTAATAGAATAGTATAGCGCTTCTGTTCGTTGCTCCATTATTGCACATATATTCTCTTTTCTTATAAATTATCATCATGTAAAAATAATTATGTAATTTAACTATCATTTGATGAAAAGGAAAAGCTCTGCAAGAAAAAAGATATACTACCTGAGAGCAGGAATTTCCTTCCCAATGCGAACCCGTTGATCAAAATTGGAACCTCTCACAAATTTAGAGGTCCTCGGATCGACGTGAAAACTGATGGGAAAAACCAGTGAAATCCAGAAGATCTTCCCCGTTCTTGAATTTGAGGATCCACTGCATTGATCGAAAAGGACTACTCAACCAAATGGTGTGTTCTCTGCACGCGAACGCGTTCCCCATTAAAATGGATGTACTTCCATTTGCTTAAATACTTCTCTAGCACCAGCTTCTGCTTGTCGACCTGCCCTAGCTTCGCAAAAGCTCTCCCGATCCTCCTCGCGGTGTCCTCATCGGGGTTCACGCCGAGCTCCTCCATGTCCGCAAATACCTGAAATTTGCCGCTAAAGTTCACAAATGTAAATTTTACAGATTATCCTGAGTTAAAAAGTTCACCTGATAAAGAACGGCGAGACAACTAAATTTCATAGGGGCTGTTAAGATTTTGTGAATGGGTTATGATGCACAGCTAAGTAATCTATCCAAGTTCACTCCGCTCACCTGGCACTACATTGATTCACATTGATATCTAAAATTTGCCAAACAAGGCCAATGCTGATTAGGAAGTATGATTATATAATTAACTTGGATAGCTGTTTAGCTATTCTCTTCATTGTACGAGATAATTACCTCCAATATTTTTTCTGGTAGATGATGATGATCATACATGGAGATCATGCGAGAGAACAACCTTTTTGAAACCGAACGTGTATGAGTTTGTATAACTACGTTCCAAATAGACTCAGCCTCATCTATCCTCCCTTCCATATTGAAGGCTAGTAGCAGTGTATCATATGTTCCCAATGTGAGTACTTGGCCTTTGTTCAACAACCACTTAGTAACCTAGACACAATGCATAAAGAGAGATCAGTATGTTCGTTACTAGACACAATGCATAAAGAGAGATCAGTATGTTCTCCGTTAACAGATATGTTGATTTTCTTTCAGCTCTTTTCAATGCCTCATACTAATAAACATGTTTGTAATCTTCGATAAAAGGCTTTTAAACCTCTTTATGGCTTAAATATTGATGGTCATTCATGCTGTTGAAACAGAACAATTGATTAACCTTAGGACAGAAAATTTCACACCTGGATGATCCGCAACCATTGACTTCGTCTTCTCAAGATTTCTAAAGCTTTTGCAGCAGCAATAACTGGAAACTCAGTCTCCCAAGCAGTCCACCTATCCAATGCTCCATAGATGACTTCTTTGTCATTTGGAAGTTTTGAAACCTAGCATAAACATTTTCAAAACTGTTTTAGAAAGAAAAGTTGATTTCTTTTGTTCCTTTTCATAAGAAACTTATTGATGATGTTAAAAACCAACTGCAACAAAACATAATGAAACCAAGGGCACATGTTGTATAGAGCAGGAGAAAGGCAACTTTCTTTCTATAAGCTTTTGGAAGATAACATAGCAATAATGCCTGCTATTCTTGTCTATGTTGGGCAGAGCACTAAGGACTAGCTTGTAAATGCATTGGCCCAAAAGCACCCACTATTATGTTTTAGAGGGTCCAAAAGTTTAGAAGTAGTTCAGACCCTACCTCTTCCGTTGCTCGTATAGCACACCTGTTAGGCATGGCAATATACATACATATTTACATAGGATATATAATTCACAACACAGTTTTGCTTTTTTTTTTTAAAAAAAAAAATGTTTAGTATCTTACTGTATTTACAAGATTGAGGGCCTTTTGCCCAGACCCAGTTGAATCTCTCTTCATCCATAAATGGTGCTCTTTTCTGGTTGGCTTCTTTAATATTCTGCGATGAATCAAGGGAAGCTAATGTCTTAAATAGTGCTATATGCTGACACATAAACATCCGACCAGAAAAGTTTTATCCAAATACAAAAGCCCATAAAAAAGGAGCACTCTATATAGCGCATGAATATCATATTAAAACCAAAGGGAATTGATGCAGACACATTGCTGGAGATTAATACTTTCAATATTCTTCCGCATCATACCTTGTCTTAAGTTGGTTGTTAAATTTAGAATAAGTAAAAATTGGGCAATTTTGAACATATATAAAATGAGTTTGAGTGTTAGGAGAGAATAAAACTTTAAACTTAAGCTTGATTTTATCACTTGATCTTTTTCTAATTATCCATATCCACCCACTATCATTAACCATATGAAAAATAACTTTGAAGGTGAACTTGAAACACATGAAACAGCTGTAAAAACTATATATGGGACAACATAAGATAATTGTTTTAGAATTTCAGAATTTCTTATACTCTAACTCTAACAACATTTGATTTAATTTCTTTACAATCCTCCCTTCTTCATGCTTTTCTCCACTAATCTCTTGCTCCTTCTGCCTACAACATGTTACCAACCCTACCTCATTTTTTTTTGCCTGAAGCAGCTCCAAATGCTAAATCTAAATATAATATAATGCTTGCTTTTAGCTTCAAGCTTTATTTACTCCCTCACTGTACCATCTGAATCAATTCAAACTAGCTCTGCTCATAAACTAAACTACGAAAGTAAGCTCATAGAACGAATTGATTAACACAAACACAAGATATAATCGCATAACAAGTTCATTTTTCCACTGGAATTCACTAACCTCAATTTAGCGATCGCATATCACTTTAAGACAATTTCAAAAACAACTTTAAAAAAAAAGGGGGATCAGTTAAGGTTCCATACATTGATCGATCGCTTGACCGACGCATATCTCGACCCCTTCCGCTCTGAATCAGAGAAGGAGCTTCGAATTAAACGAAATCCGCACCGAATCACGATCATAATAAGGAGAAGACGAAACAATCTATGGGGAATTTGATGAGATTGAAAAGAAAACCCCAAATGAATCGATGAGTATACCATGAACGTCGTTGCCGAGGAACAAGTGGCGATCGAAGGAGAGGGAGCGAGGCGAAACCCGAGGTGGAACCCTAACTCCGCCATTGTTCTCCGGCCTCCGAGGTTCCGAGTGGTCGGAGATAATTGGGCTATAATCAATTTGGTCGGAGATATTGGGATCTTCTGAAAAAGCCCAAAAAACCCAAAAATAGCCCAAGAGCCTCCTCTGGCCCAATTATTAGCCCTATCATCTAAATAACTGATTCATTTTTAATTAATAAATCACATGGCTTAATTTTATTTTATTTTTTCGAATAGCTAAATCATGCCAACACCTGCACAGCACGTAATAAAATATATTTTTTACTTTTCACATATTCAAAATTTTAAACTCCAAGTGGTAATTTATAGTATAGCTAAGGACAAGCAATTCTAAAAATCAAGATCTATGTTGTGTTGAATTAGAGACTGTGAACCACTTATTTACGCAATGCATGGTTAGTAGATTTTTTTATCACAATGGTAGTGGAAGGGGGTTCAGTCGAGGGACTGACTGGTCTGTCGACTTGTTGGTGGGTCATTTGAAACGCAAGGAACATTATCATATTTTGAAAGGCTAATGCTGATTCACTGATGGCAATGGATAAGATTAAGTGGTTCATGACCTAGTGGAAGGAATCTCTTTCGCGCAAACGACATTTCTTAATATTTTAGTGTTTCTTACTGTACTATTTTTTTATTTTTTTTTCATTCTCTATTTGACAGAGGTTTACTTCCTCACCCTTGATGCTTAATTCATCCTTTTTATGAATGAAGCAAGTAGCATGCTATATTTTCTCAAAAAAAAAAAAAAATAGTGCACTGTAAGTTGGCTAAAGTTAGGAGGTTTTGATATTTTTTCCCCTTTTTTTTGTCATTTGACAGGTAGATGCTGAAAATTGTGATAAAATTTTGATGAAATTTCACCAGGAAGGTTGATTTGAAATAATTGATTATTTATGCAGTGAAAATTTTGAAAGGAATCATGATGAGGTTAAATTTTTGAATTTGACAATTCTGGGGTACACCAGGTAGTACCCCAGAGAAGTTTAAATTCAATTCATTTATCTCAGGGTATTTTCGTTATTAAAGCCCTATCTTTGTCCAATTCCGAAACCTGAAAATGCTACGGTTACCCAACCTGGAACGTAAGAAGCAACAACTCGCACGTGCGCAATTCCACGGCACCTTCCTAACAAAGAGCCCTAAAATATCCCAAATTAACAAAAGTGCCACAGATCCTTTTCCCTCCTACACTACACTAAATGTGCACCAGTATCATCCACAGGGCATTATCGTTATTTTGTGATAGCCGAGAGGTACTGTACAAGGGGACCGGGCCTGACGTTGTCGGGCATCGCCAGAAACGTCACCTTCGCCATCGCTTTCCAGCGCCCCGCACGTGCGAAGCGCACGCCCGTCACAACCGCGGCCAAGTGTTGTTTTCTCTACTCTTGACCGTTCGATCGAACAATTGTACCACCGAAACCAAAATCGAACGGTTAGAGTTCATTTAAAGTATTTGCGATCGAACTACACCACCGCAGCAGGTGCACAATACTACCGTGAACCTAGTCATCGTCTACTGTCCATTCCACCAGCTCCTTTCAATCTAACCGTCCAAAATTTGAACATCCAAAAACTTGAAGGATGGATGGTGGATAGCATTCCGGTCTACGGATGTACGACTGAACCGGGTGCAGGTGATAACTTGTTTTCAAAGAGCGCGGGAATGGGGTGACTGGTTCGACCGGGAGCCCGACCGGCACGTGCGCGTCACTCTTTACGTTGGAATCACTCGGGACCGTGCGGGTCCCACCGTCCGAACCGGCATAACGACGCTACGTTCTCAGCAGGAGAGACTCGACCAATAGTGTCATTACACGTGTCCGCCTCTTGGGCGGACACTAGTAATATTTATTATCTGCACTTGGTGCAGAAGATCTTCCGTGAACCGCAAATGCTTTTAGCCCTCTCTATTCTCTACAGTCGCTCGTAGAGGATGGTTCATGACGCGACATGGTGCACCAAAAGTAGGTATGATTTTTTTTATTTCATTTCTCCTTATTAAGACGCGGCATCGTTTCATCTCACTCATCTTCTACCTCCGCTTCTTCTTCCTCTTCCTCTCCCTGCTTTACCCGCACTCTCTCGGAGCTTCTAGAGATTTCGACGAGGGAGAGAGGGTGAGCTCCATTAATGGATAGAGAGCTCCCTCAACTTCTCATCTCGCCCTCCCTCTCCGGCCCCACAGACTCCGCGGAGTGGCGGAGCATGTACCCCGTCGTCGCCGAAACCCTACCCCTCTACGCCTTGGACTGCTACGGCGGTCTCCTTCCTCCTCCTCCTCAGCTCGGAATCGCTCCGGCGCCGTATCCGCCGATGGAGTGGCTCAGCTCCGGCAACGTCGTCCACGACCTTGATGTATTTCATGGGAGCAACCCCATCGGGAGCCTCCCCTCCGCCCAGGATTCACGCCTCAAGCTCAAGTTCCCGAAGATCGAGCCCCTCGCGATCGACGACCGAAGCGCGATCGCTTTGTCCGCGGGATCCGCAGCGTTCCACCACCTCCCCGGCCTCCGATCGCTCGAACCGCCGCCGGATCTGGTGGCGGAGGCCCCGGATCCGCCGCGCTTCTCCGGGGATCTGATCTCACTGATTGGCCCCTCCAAGAAGCGCCTCCCGGAGCGTTCCTTCTCCGATCCTCCCCCTCCTCCTCCGCCACAGCCGCCGCCGCCGCCGCCTCCTCCTCTGCGATCGACCGGCTTCCCGAGGCCACCGCCGAGCGAGATCTCGCGGCGGAGGAGGAAGAGCATCAGCGACCGCACGAGGATCCTGCGGGGGCTGATGCCGTGGGAGCGGAAGATGGACACGGCGACGCTGCTGGAGGAGGCGAACAAGTACGTGCGCTTCCTCGAGGCGCAGGTCACGGCGCTCCAGACCATGCCGGAGCGCTCGGCCCGCTTCGCCCCGCCGCGCGAGCCGCCCGGCTCGCTGCCCTGTCCAGCGGCGGCGCTGGGCCGGCTGAACCGGCAACAGCTGCTCCAGGTGCTCGTCAACTCGCCCGTCGTCCAGGACAGGCTCTACGCCCGCGGCGTCTGCGTCTTCTCGGCGGAGCAGGTGGCGTCGCTGCGCTGCTCGGCGGAGCGCCACCGCCCGCCTCCGCTACTCCTCCCCCCCGCCGCCGCCGCCGACGACGACGACGACGTTCGCAACTGAGGTACGCCTACTTTTCCAGTTTCTCCGGTTCGGGTTTTCGAAATGAGGTGCGAGGTTTAGGGTTTCGGGGACCTACTTGGTGCTCTCCTTTTTGGTAAGCTTTTTCTCGCTCGTATCCTTAACACTCTTATGTCTTGCGCTTTACGTCTCTTTTCTGGGTGTTTTTTTATAGATAGCTTCTTACTATGTGCTTTTCATTTTCCCCTTCTTTTTATTTTCCATTATAGGCTATAGAGAAAATATGGAGAGGCTTTTTACATTTTGGAGATCATATTTTGCGTCCATATATATACAGTGATGCAATGTAGATAATGAGGACTTTATTTAGAAAAAATAGACATATATAGCATTCCAGTTTTGAACTAACTAGTAATCTACTCTAACTCTTTTCTTTGGAGTAGTAATCTACACTTATTTCTTTTCTCCATGCTATATATATGTATATAGAAAAGAGGAAAGAGATACAGAGTGGAGAGTTACTGTTTTATTAGGAAAATGTTGGGGCTAATTTTATCTAAAGAGATTTATCTATGTTTGGGTGAATGCCGAGAACGCTAAAATTGTTTTCATTAATAAAAAAAATAATCAAAATTCAAATTATTCAAAACAGCACAACTAATCAAAGTCAATAACAATGGAAAAAGTTGAAAAAAAAAAAATAATAGATAATGCTACCTATATTTAAATATAATTAATTATGATTGTAATTACTTTTTATTTAGTTTGCATGTTTAAAATATGACTAAAATTGATTAGTTAAGTTTTAATATCTCTTTTATTTAGTTTGTACATATAAAATATAATAAAAATTGATTAGTTGAATATTAATATTTATTCTACTCTATAATTTTGTTGTTGCATTATTATAGTTTATGTATAAGAAAATTAATTGAGTTGTTTTAGATTATATTTTTACATATAGGTATACAATTATATAATTTCTTATTTATTATATTATAATTTATTATTTATGTATAAATAATAGTTTTTAAGTCATTAACCTTTTGCCAGACAAATGTCAGGACTTGAGAAACTTTATTTACATAGCTATAAAATAAACAATGGGGAAAAGCAATTTTCATCTATACTCTAATTCAATTCAAAATTCGTTTCAATCCAAAGGTCACTTTGATGAAACAAACGGGGCAAAGTGGCCAATATTGTTATTCCATGCATATGTTTGATTTCTTTTTCAATATGGCAAATTAAAAATGGTACAATTTACAATTTAGCATTTATTTATGATTGTATAATGATGTAATCAAGTTCTGCATATATATATACTAACATATTACTACATTAGTTTAAGATGTAAAATTACTTTACGTNATGTTTTTTTTTTTTCCTTTTTTGGAATATATGTAGTTCTGATACAGAGAACGCATGGTTAATTTAAATCTTAGTAAGATCAATTCGTTGCATGAATATTGTATATATTATTGCTCTTCCACCATTGAGTTCATTTTGAGATCAGGATTGAATGACACAACCCTATCCCACATAGAGATGTTAATTAATTGTTTCCATGATTCATCCCATGACACTTAAGTCATGGTAAAACAACCTTACTACTGTGTCAAACTTGACCTCGAAATATATATACTATAACATACGTGTGGCTAATATATATATATATATATATATATATATATATATATATATAATGTTACTATACTATCGATAGTATCAAACATTTTGATACTATCGAGTTTTCGGCCGTTCGATGAAAAAATATACGGTTAAAATGATAGCGGTCCTCTAGAATTGAGTGAGTGGTTGGTTGAATAATATAATTAATCTAACAGGTGAAAATGATCAAATGATAAATCTAACAGCAGAAAACTCGATTATATACACATATATGAGGTAAATTAATCTTTAATTTATAAGGAGCAGTTTTGCCTTGATTTTATTAGGTTATCAGATAAGAACTAATATTTTTTCTTATTGACCATTCGAGTATTAATGTTATACGTTTTTAATCTTTAGTTGTTTCTGCGCATTTATTGAGATAGGCAAATCTGTATGCAATCATTTTATTTTATTTGACTTTTCCCCTTTCATTTCAGTTTCACTATGCCATAAAAAGAAATTACTATATCTCATCATAACATTTCAAATTTTGTAAATTAGAATTAAAAATAAAATAGCATTAAGAAATTATTGTAATGGTCGTAAATGTTTGGTTCACACATCACAATTCAAAGAGTAACCAAAATGAGCTAAAACTATATCTAGCATTCTTTCCATTGTATTATTTGCCACCTCTCTTATGAAGGCTCTCATTCATTTTATTTTATTTCATTTCATTTCTATGTTTATTGCTTATTATTTTTATATTTTTTGTTATTTTTAAATTTTTCATTAGAGTCCTTGTTTTTTTTTATATGCATCAGCTCTTATGTTTTTTATTAAAAATAGCTGCTATATATATATATTTTATGACTCAAATATAAAAATGGACATTTAGATATAGAAAATGATATGTTAGAAATGTAAAAAAATTTCTAACAAAAAGGAATGACATGTTACTGCTGTTACTGTATTTTTTTTTTTCTAAATTTACAGCTATTTATATTTATTTTATTTTATAAAATAATTAAATTTAAGTTTTGTTAAGTTTGGTGCATTGCACATATGTTTTTGCTATTTTTCTTTTTTTTGAGAGATAGATAGCATGCATGCTACCTGCTTCGTTTATTTTATTTAGAAATAAACTTAGCCAGAAATATGAATTAAATAGAATTCGAAATTGGAATCTTGGGTACCAACCAAGGGAGGAAAAAGGTTTAAGTATTTTCAAAACTAGACAAAAGGGGAAAAGAAGGGTGATGGTCTCCAAACTTTATATATATATATAATCGGTTTCCAAATCTAAACAATAAATTTAACTCATAAACATTCAAATTCCTAATAGAAAATAAAATATGGAGAATGTTATANTATATATATATATATATATATATATATATATATATATATATAATCGGTTTCCAAATCTAAACAGTAAATTTAACTCATAAACATTCAAATTCCTAATAGAAAATAAAATATGGAGAATGTTATATACGAAAATAATTATCCAAACGGCGGTTATGTTCCAACTCCTGTTCTTTGAAATTTATCGGAATAATGCTCGCGCTGGATCTGCCAAACTCCGGTCTGAAACATGTCATGAAATTTGCGGCGCCTAGCATAGTTAAAGAAGAGAAATATCACGTGAAGCAAAAATAATAATAATAATAATAATAATAATAATGATGATGATGATGATGATGAAAAGATACTTGAGGCTTTGTGAATGATGAAAAGATACTACATGTTTGCAGTAAAAATTTTAGAGCAGAAAGTAGTAATTATCCCTAAGAATTAGAGAGAAGCGAAGCGAAGCGAAGCGTCCGGAAGGAGCGGCAAGCATTTATCCTTTTGAACACGTAAGCAACTTCGCTAAAATATCTCGTAATGTTATCCCCGAATGCGTTCGCCGTCAGAAAGTCTCCGAATCTCAAATGACATGATCCGCTCAAAACCATAATTTCTATGAACTTGATGCTAATCGGGCTGTTTCATGAAGTGCAGTGAAACAAAGCCTAGAGCAACACTGAAAACGACTCCAACAAAGCGCTACAAGAAACTCTTTTACTCTAATTCGAAAAGCTTTTGATCTGAATTTCCCAATGACCTGCTATAAAACTAGTATAATTAAACAAAAAGAAATACCATCAAATAACACACAGAATTCGCAACAGAAGTCCACCCAGTCATTTAAGCAGCACACAACCCCAGAGCGGGCGGAAGACGAGAACGGTTATTTTCATCGTCAGATTTCAGAAACAACCTCACAACAATGAGACGAGACTTCACGCACAAGAAGAAAAGCAGCTCTATGTCTTCCACCCTTCCAACATAATGTTTCATGACAAAAATAAAATTCAACAGAAAATCAAGTAAGCATTTGCTATTTATTATGCTTTATTTTCACCACATTGTTCAGTTGCTGGTTTTTCTAGGTAATTCCCAGGCTAAAAGCAACTAACCAACAGTGTCGCAAAAATAAGAAACTCCATCTAATCGCTTCAATTACATCCACAGATCATTCGGGGAAAACAAATAGAATTAGAGAGATGCAGGCTTAGTTTAGTATTAGAGTCATCTAAATGCTATTAGATAAAAAAAGTTGGAATAAAAGCATATAGAAATATACTTCTGCATTCTCCGAAAAAACTGCAGAAAATATATCGTAACCGACTTATCGCGATATGCGATATGTAAAGAAATAGAATATTTTTTCAACGTACTTTTTCACCGCATGTAATACAATCTCCCCGCAATCCCAAACGAAGCCACATAAAACGCAAAACAAATGCTAAAGCCAACTGTAGATAACACTGTACTCGGCACAAGTATTTATTACAGCCTACATTGTTTACACAGGATGCAGATTCCAAATTTACACGAAAGAAATTATTGAACACAGGGATCATATTATATTAGACATATCACAATGTCTCATCAACTAGTGTCCCACAAAGGCTTTCGCTAAACTCACCAATATCAATGCCACGCAGAAGCCGAGATCAAGCTCCTATTTTTCCAACCCAGCAACATCGCACCATCTTTCTCGACCAAAGTATATTTATCAGAATAAAACCCTAGAAGCTTCTTAATCACTGAGTTCACATAAGAGCTCAGTGGGTAGGGCTTAAACCCAGCCATTGTTAACCTAGACCTCCACTTACCCAATAGCTCGTGCCGTTCGACCCTTCCGTCCCCCTCGCAAGCAATGATATTCACTATATCCTTAGCCAAGCAATGCTGCTCCACACTTATCCTTTCTTTGCTATCCCTTGGCAAAGTCACATCAATCGATTCGAACATCGCGTAGTAGTAATCCAACGTCTCCAGAAACCTCGTTAGAAATGGTGTTGTATTCGTGTTTGACTCCTGCTCAACCAAAGTGGTCACTTTGGGCGAAAGCCCTTTCACCATTCTTAGCAACCCATCCCGCGGGTTACTCACATCAACACTCTCATCCGGCGTGTGGTGTAGATGAAGAGTGAAATTCACTGCAAGTGCTTCTCCCGGTCTAATATCAAGCATTTCACGGGTCACCTGTGGACAGTAGACGGGCAGACCTGTGAACTCGAGCGGTATATTGAACTTCTTCGACATGTCGGATAGCATCTTCCCTACTAGTTGCAAGCCATCCCCTCTGGCGTACTCTGACAGGGGATCGTCGATTCCTGTTATCCGCACATGCGGCGGGCCCCCAGGCCTAGCAGCCAAGGCCTGTATTAGGGTTATCCATTGGGTCCCCTGAGCAATTTGGAAGTCTATAATGTGAATCCTATCTTCGCTTCTTAATGCTTCGGCAATCGCGCCGTTGGCAGCCATGTATCCAAACTTGAAGTACGGGCAAATGTCATACAGCGTTCTCATGTATGAAAGAAGCTCTGTGCTTTCGGGTTCCCGGCATTTTAGGGCACGGTAGATGTTGGTTCCAGAAGATTCTTTCCGCGCCACCAGGCCTTCGATAAGGTACGCACCGAGACGCTGAATAGGCTCTCCACTTATGGAAACCATACCATGGGCTTCTTGCACAAGCGCATCGAACTCCTCGATCTTGTTCTCTGAAAGAGCTTCCGCACACTTAATCAGAAGTTGCTTAACCTTGTTTTGTGGGTCTTCTTTCATCTCTCTTGGCCGTTTCTCAGGTCGCACTTCAAAGCTTTGTACAGGATATCTGTTTGACGTAAATTGTGGTTGAACCATGATAATAGGCTCGCGTCTTGATTCGTGACTCCAAGTTCTGGAAAGTTGCCTCGCAACCTTGGCTGGTTTATGCTCGTCGGTATTGGGATTCGTGCTGGTCGCTCCTTCGTCGGTGTCAGGGGCCATCAGAACCGTCTCAAGCTCTTGTAGTGCATGCCTCATGTTCTGGCTGGTGATTGTATTTTGTGAATTAGGTTCTGTAAACTCTGAAAATTTGATCTGAAACTGTCTGAGTGAGCTGCCGGGTTCTAAAGGGGAGTGTTGGGAATGAATATTTCCGGACAAGGATTCTATGGGGCTTCGCTGTTTACTAATACTGCTGCTATAAACAGATAAATTGTCAGAATCTAACTGAGTCAAAAGAGGGGAGTGGGGGGAGTTTCCTAGATTAAATTTAATCGAGTTCGCTGACCAATCAGAGTATGCTGGCGTTCTGGGAGCAGGAAATTCGCAGGAATGATCGCTAGCAGTCAACCCATACTTAAGCAGCTGATGTAAGTCCATACTAGATGAATGCACATCAGTTATCAAATTCCTGCATAAAATGAAAAGACAAAAAAAAAATTACTTGCAGGTTAAAACTTCTACTGCAAAATATAATAGTCGGCCACACCTAGGAAATTCGAATATCACTAACCATGAAACTAAGTTTAAGAGAATAAATCTATCAGCATACATGTCACTAATTTGTTCATAATGTTTAATACACTTTTTTGTTTTTATTGCACAAGTTCGATTTTGCAAGTTGATATAACAAAAATATGAGGATACGCAGGTGCTTCATTGATTGTTTTGTAAGAGTTACGATAAGACATTGATTCCAACTTAGCTTCATAACGAATAATAGGTCTAAGTAGTTTGACTACTGATTTTAAGTTTATAGTATTAAAGACTCAGTACGACTATAATTGCATATTTCAGCTCTCCTCAGCATTAATAGATATTCTCTCTCCACATACATCACCTCTCATATGCTCTTTTGTAATTACTCAAATTATGATAAAGCCATTCTCTAGGTGAAATCAACTCCCAAAAGGGTACGACTGAGAGAACAGTCTATTCCTCATAGCCAATTTTCGTGATTTTCAAGCTTGTAAAGGGTAGGCACGCCAGGAGTTCCGAGCAATGAAAGTTCAACTTCAGCAAATTAAAAGATAGTCAAGGCAAATGAAACCATATATACAGCAACCAAAACAGCCAAAAACCTTAACTCATCACAAACTTTACCTATTCAACAGAAACAACTTATTTGTCCTAATATATGAAGCTAATGAGTCAGCCAAGATTTAAGTACTGATTCATTTGTTACTTCTAAGTAAGTTCTAAAGTAGCTGGGCCTAACTTTCTTCGAAGTGCCTACTTTGACCCCCGAAGTCAAAAGCTGAAACACAAAAGCGGATTCTTCTTTTGGCACATTGTTTGGTGCTCAGCTGAAGCAACTTCTGTCCCAACAATTAATATGGATAATTCCTCAAAAAAAAACAATTAATATGGATAAGTTCCCCTAGAAATTCCTAAATTTTCAGTGCTCTGATATTTGCAATTGGGTCCATCCATCACCATTTAAATTCTATAAACATCTTAACTGGGAGATATATAAGAAATTCACGGAATAGATTATGATTGAAACAATTCGACAATCTTGGGAGATGAGTAAGAAACAGGAAACAAACCCTACAGTGAACTTCAAAAGATCAGGACCAATCTGATATTTGCTAATAGATTGAGAACTGGTCGTTGAACTTACCAGTAATGTAATAACCCAAACAAATAAAATAACATGGGGGGAAAAACGCATAATATAATACTGAAGATCGACTTGATGCACATAATAATTAATTTTTCTTGCGTATGAATCGAACATAATTTTTAATACTCGGAAGAACCCACTAATTGTTGATTTACAAGAGAAATCATGGTCGATTTCCCTAATATCTTCAAATTAGCCCATTATACAACTTTAATAGTATAATAACATACATAAATCTTGTTGACTACTTCTACTTCAGCATCGAATTTAAGATCAAATTTTTTAGGAGGAAACTGGAACTAACGATCAGTAAACAAGCAGAAAAAAATTAAAAAATTACTCAAATTAGTAATCTGTTTCATCTATACCTTTAATAGACCTAAAATAAAATATCACTAGCTCCGCTTACCCTCGTTTTCACACTCAAACACAAATCACAACATATCAACTCGAAATTATCCAAACCCTAACAAAAATGGCAACAAAAACTTAGTAAACAGCAATTTTAGGCCCAAATTAGCAAAACGTAGCTTCATAATTACACGAAAAAGGGCATCAATTCTCTTATTTTACCTCTAATTCCTCCCCCAAATCGATCCAAGAGTTCCGATCCTTTCCCCTTCTCGTCCTCTCTCTCTCTCTTTCTCTCTCTCTCTCTCTCTCCCTTTCCCTCTCTGATGCGTTCGTGCTATCTTGTGAGAATTTTTGAGGATTAAAGCGAAGGTATTTTGGGGCCGCAGCATTATATACCTCGCGACTGAGACTGTACAACTAACGGCGTTACTGTCCCGTGAGGCCCACGGTCACCCGCTCCTGTGATTAAATTACCTTTCGACCTTGTAACGGCGTTACTAACGGAGACACGCTGACCACCCCTCACGAGCGATCACGTGCGCTCACGCGCCGTTCGTGACGGATTACATCCCGACCGTTGAGATTAGATCCAAAGGCGTACGATTGCGGCTTGCGCAGGTTAGCGAGAGCCGGTCGTACCGTTCTACCGTGCGCCGCGCACGTGACCGCGCTCGCCTTCGCACGCCACGCGTGACGATGGTTCCGCGCCGCGTTGACACGCGGATACCT
Organism: Ananas comosus; assembly: GCF_001540865.1. Taxonomy (NCBI): domain Eukaryota; kingdom Viridiplantae; phylum Streptophyta; class Magnoliopsida; order Poales; family Bromeliaceae; genus Ananas; species Ananas comosus. Next base: position 13,314,490 of record NC_033629.1, on the reverse strand, counting down.
GTTGACCTAACGTGGCACCCACTCGGTTGGATCTCGAACGTCCAATTCGAAATCGACGGTTCAGAAGCAGAAGAACTAGTTGCCCCATTTGACTGTGTTGACTCTCTCTGGGCCGTTGGATTAGGGGGAGGATCATAGATGAGGTGCTGACGTGGACCCTCGAAAAGAAAACGACAAAAGAAGCGGAATATAGCGAAAGCCAAAAGGAGGTATCTCGAGCTTCTGGGTGAAGCACTTGATTTTTTAATTCAAAAATATTCGCTTTCTTTTTCAACTTTTAAATTAGTGGTCTACATGACGCTTTAAGTGATGTCAATTTTTTAGTACGAATATATGCTCCACATTACCAAATTAGGAGTGCCAGCCCAAATTTGGGTCAAATTCAAAAAGGCAATTCAAATTTGAATACTATAAGCTGCAGAAAAATTACAAACAGTATAGGTTTATTCAACCTAATCAAGTTTTGTCCTGAATAAATATCTTTGTTAATAACAACACCCCAAGATGCTATAACTAAGATCTGATTTTACTGAATCTGAATTCGCAGAGAACGTTTAGCTTAACTTTTGAAACTGAATCGTTGTTCCAAAAGATAATAACTACATATTGGATTACCTTTCCTCTTTTTCTTTTTTTTTTTTTGAAAAAAATAACAAAAAGTTTAGTTTTTGGCTTGGTTTTTTCTAGAAGCTCTATCCGAAAACAACTTTTAGGAAAAGCTCCAAGTGGGCTTGGAATACTAAATTAGGATAAACCAACTTCGTTGGCTTGCTTTTGAAACTCATACATTTTGGGTTAGTGGGATTTGTTTGATGTGATCTTAAACAGACCAGAAGCCAATGAACATGTTACACAGCTTTAATAAAATGAATCAGCGTGCGCATGTTTTTATATATAGTTTGTGTCGTGCATGTGGGTTTTGAATAAGTAATTTTAGTACTATAGCAATAGTGGGTGATCGTATTCCACTACAAAAATGGAGGGCACCTCTCCTGCTCCACCAACCTCGGATAAGGATTATCATTTGTGATGTGAATAGGAATGTAAACAGGACGATCCAAGGACGAGAGGGGTCCCTCTCTTACTGTATTTTTTTAAAGGAATGGAAACAGATTCATTGTTATCTTATTTTTCACCCTCACTTGCCACTTGTTTATGAATATACTGGAGCTAGCGGAAGTATATTTTGGAAATAATCGGACAGATCTACAAAAGTAATCGGTCCCCCAACTTCCTACCCCTTTTTTTTTTTTGTAAACTGGGCGGATTCGGGATTGAACGGGACGATCCAAGGACGAGAGGGGTCCCTCTCTTACAGTATTCTTTTAAAGGATTGGAAACATATTCATTATTATCCTATTTTTTATCCTCACTTGCCTGTTTATGGTCATGTTAGAGCGGAAGTATATCTTGAAAATATCCGGACAAATCTACGAAAGTAATCGTTCCTCCAACTTCCTACCCCCTTTTTTTTTGTAAATTGGGTAGATTCGGGATTGAATTATTCTTTTCTATGTATATTCGTTCATGCTTACCGTACATTTCAAGACGATCATTTGCATCCCTACAAGTAAGCCAGTCTAGTTTATTAGTTATATGATGATATATATAACCGACCAGATTGGTGTTTTGTTAGAATGCCGCTTAAATTTAAGCCCGTTTTGAGTTTGAGGGAATAATTGTAATATTACAAGATCAAAAATAATTGGAACGATCGACTGTGCCTAATGTAATTAGGTAAGAATTAGATAGTTGGTATCTGCAGCTTCAAATTTAAAATCTAATTAATTCATATTTCTAGCTGAACGAATATGTACGGAGATAAACTTTAGACGTGTTTAGATAGGAGTTTGAGCACGTACACGCATTGAGACAATAAAGTAAGGCGGTCGAAAGGGTAAAGGTTAAAGTAGAGGTAGGACCAGATATCAGATCGAATCTGTGCGAATTTTAAAGTTAATTTTGATCTGATGTCTTTGTTGGCTCGTATCTGTCATGCACAGGTATCAAAGGTGGCATCTGTAAATTTAAACATTTGAGGGAGTAACATGCTAAAAACCGCCCTCTAAAATTTTGAAAGGGAAAACTTCAAAAACCCCGCCGTAGTTTCGTAGTTTCTCACTTTGCTCCCCTGTGATTTAAAATGTATCAATTTGCCCCCCTGTGATTTTTTTTCTCTTTTTCTTATCAATTTTATTATTATTTTTTTTAAATCAGTAATAAAGTTAAAATTAAAGAGTACTAAAGTGAATATTTGATAAATTTAAATGAATATCTGAAATTTTTTATATATAATTTAATAAAATATTAACAAAAAAGCTAAAAAAATGAAACCACGGAAAGGTAATTTGATATATCTTAAACCAGATGGGGCAAAGTGAGAAACTGTTTTTCAAGTTTTCCCAATTTTAAACAAATCAATATCCAAACCAAGCAACTAACGTACACCTCGTGCTACCCGTCTCACGCGTATTCTCCGTTTTCCGCTCCCGCGTCTCTCTCTCTCTCTCTCTCTCCGCCCCTTTCCTCGCTCTCGCCATTTCGAATCATCTCCTCTCCTTCGATCATGAAAACGCCTAATAATTCGAAGCTTCTGTGAATCCATCGTGGATCTCAGGGTTTGATTCGGCATCTTTTGGCGGGAATTGGGCGCGGTTCAATCGAAAATTTTGGTTTTTCTCACCCACCCCCCAAAAATTCCTCCTCCATTGAGAATTTTGGGGGTTTTGGAGCTGAATCGGAGCCACTCCATTAATGAAATCGAGAAGGGTTCGAGTTTTTTTCCGAATTTAAGGTTTGAAAATGGTGATGATAGGTTGGAGCAAAATTGGGGTTTTTGTGGCGTGCGCGATCTCGTTTCATCTCCTCGTGTCGATCGATTCGGCGAGGACGGAGGGTTCGGAAACCCTTTTGGTGGGTTTGAGGGATTCGTATTCTAGGCGTGGAGCTTCGGTGGATTTAGATGAAGAAACGGTAAGAAGAGTTACTATTTTCGGTTTGTTGTTCTAAATCGAATAATGTAGGTTAGTTGCTAATCTTAATTTTTGTCTATGCTTATCACTATCTCTATCCCTCCATGAATATCCTTTCATACTCACTAGTTTTGGTGAAATTTTTGGTGAACTTGTATGCAGAGTGGAGATCCTCTTAAATGTAGGCCATTTTGAAACTTTAATTTCGATTTGAGTTATTTGAGACAATTGAATTTAGCACTTCATTAAACTTAATGGATTCATTAGCCCTTGGCCGTTAATTATTAATGAAATACAAACTTCTGCAGGAAAGCACTCGAGCTGTGAAATTTGACGGAATCACTGACTTATTTAATCAAATCCTCACGAAGGAAATTTCTCAAATCGCAACATATAAAAGTTAAGGAGTGTCAATACATGGAAAATAAAAATGTTTAGGGGCCTATTTGATACGGCGTAGAGTTGAGAGGGTGTCTATAGACTCTATACAGTTTCACTTGAAATCTTCAGTTCACCTAGCAATTTATTAATTCAATGTAATTTGTTCAAGTATATGTGCATTCAATTTCATATATTAAAGCACAAAGAGCAAATGTTGTTTAGGTAGGAGGAAGTGTGGGGGTTTGTAGAGACCTGGTTGTGGTTGTGGTTGTGGTTTTGTTTCTCTAGTTGTACTTGTGCAAAATAAAGACCAATCACGGGGAAAGCTATTTATCTTGTTGATCATAGTCTATGATCATTTTTGTTTGAACTTTTCTTTTTTGAAAATAAGCACTTGCTTAAACTTGAATAGGTTATACTCAACGGTTGCAGTTCAAGCATCCGCAATCAATGATCGACTGTTCATATTAACATCGTATATGGGCTGGAGTTATATTAGTATAGAAGATGATAAGCTTCATATATGGCTGCTTTTGTCAGGCTACTCAGTGATCTGTTTATATGCTGAACATTTATTTAAGGCTATAGATTACTAGTCAAACATGCTGTCCTTTCTCACTGCTAAGGCAGAGTTGATTTTTTTTTTTTTTTTTTTTACTTTTCAAAATTGATGGCATGATTATTGTTTTACAGGTGAAACAAATATTGTTCAATTGTGTTCTGGATATGGATATCATACCAGAGAGTAAAGATAAATTTTACTACTCTTTTTTCAATGACTTTTCCCGTGATTCTTATTGGACCTATCTTCGAGAACGATCAGATAGGAAGGAAAGCACAGATGAAGCCAACCGTACTGTGCCCCCAATAATCGAGCATGCTTTCTTTGATTGCTTGATGAATAACAATTTCCCGGTTCCTATTTCTAAAGAGTATCTCTATCTTACAAGAAATTGGTGGACCAATTTTGCTGGCCACTTTCGTGGTTCAAGAAGACAATTGGCCGAGCAATCTCCAACAATGGCACCCTCCTCGGGCCCCTCTCTATCTCCTGTCCCTGTTTCAGCTCAATCCCCCTATCGTGGTCCAGCACCTTCTGCCAGTCAGGAACTAGGAAGCTCAACAGCTCCTCCTAGCTTCTCCCCAGCTGCTCCGCCTAGAGGATTCTTTCCTCCAAAATCAGTTAAAAGAAGCCCAAAGTCAGCTACAAATTCACCACCAAAGAAGCAAAGCAGTGGGGAGAGCTCAATTATTGTCACTGTTGTTCTAACTTTGGCAGGGACGTCGTTTGTCGCCGCACTTCTCTTTGTTTGCTGTTATAAATGTCATAGAAAAGGAGGTTCTAAGGCATACAAGCAAAGGGATGATAAGCCACTTTTACGTTTGAGCGACTTCTCTGGTATTGACAAAATGCCTTTATTTTCTTCTTTAGTGAAAATATTCAAACCTAACTTGATCAATACACATTTTTAGATGGATACCTGAACTTTCAGGCTGTTGATTTTATTATCCTGACCATACAATATGTTTGAATATAAGTACCTCTCTGTCATATTCTTTATGGCATTTATCAAACATTCTCCACACTTAACAGGATATTTGTTAACGGGATATTTGATAACTTTTTTATGGAAGCTGTTAAATTCCAACAGATTTTGATAGAATTTTCTGAAACCAAAACTAATGATTGGTGAGGTAGTAGAATTAAAACTCTAAAATGCAGGAACCCATTTCAAGTTGCTAAACTATTAGTTGGTTAAGGCACGTCTGGTTTTGCCTTTCTTGTCCAATGCTGATTTTATGTCATTGTTGTTTCAGGTAACTCTCAAAAGCCCAACCAGGGATATCCAATTGATGTAAGTAAGCTGGGTGCAGCTCTCAAATCAGAAGAAAGCCAAAATGGTCACACCACTTCTCTGAAGTTGAATTCAGTTGGATCTCTTGAGCCATCTACTGCTGCACCACCACCACCACCTCCTCCTCCTCCTCTGCCACTTCGAAAGGCGGCTCCTCCTGCTCCTGCTCCGCCACCTCCTCCACCCATTCGGAAACCCAATCCTTCACCGCCGCCGCCACCGAAAGCTGACTTCCCACCACCTCGTCCCCCTCTGCCGAACCAAAGTTCTTCAAAACTGCGGAAAAAGCCAGTGAAAGCTGCTTCTGACCAGGAGCTTGGCAAGGAAGCTGACCCAAATGCTCCAAAAGCCAAACTGAAGCCACTTTTCTGGGACAAAGTTCTTGCCAATCCTGAGCAGTCGATGGTCTGGGATCACATTAAGTCGGGGTCATTCCAGTAAGATTCCTGATATAAATGTCCTACTCATTTCTACTCTCTGAATTATCGGAATATTGTCACATATATTGGGCATGAGCGCAAATAACCCACATTATTCTCCTTGTTGCTGGTCACTTCTTTTATTGTTTCTGCAACTTTGGATTCCTTTTAATGTTTTAAGGACTAAAATTACCCCCACTAAAAGATGACCTAAAGTTGCAGAAATAATAAAGATGGACTGACATTGCAAATATCAATATAATTAGTGTATTTATGCATTATAGCCCATATATTGGACAACTAACCTTATGGTGATTCACAGGTTTAATGAGGAAATGATTGAAAGTCTATTTGGGTACAATGCTAATGACAAAAGTAGGGGTGACGGTAAGAAGGAATCAGCATTTAAGGAACCCTCTCCTCAGTATGTTAAAATTCTAGATCCTAAAAAGTCGCAAAATCTCGCTATTTCATTGAAGGCATTGAATGTGAAAGTAGAAGAAGTTTGTGATGCAGTTATGGAAGGTAATTCCCATGCTGACCTCTTAACATCCAAGCTGAAACTTGATAATCTGCATGATTCCAAGTTCTTCAAGTCGTTAACATGATTGTTTCAATTTCTCTTTCACTAGTATTTACTTTTGGCAACATCTTATTTGCATGTATTATGTAAACGGAGAAATTGAGCTCGTGCTTGCTTATTGTGTTCTTGGAAAATTGTTAGAATAAAGCTCCCATGGTTGCATAGCAGAACTAGAGATTACTATACCGAAAAAATCTTTCTTTTGGTATTTAACTGATGTAACCTTGCTTGTCCCCTACTAGGAAATGAGCTTCCTGCAGAGTTACTTCAAACATTGCTGAAAATGGCTCCTACAACCGATGAAGAGCTGAGACTTAGGCTATACAATGGTGATCTTTCTCATCTTGGTCCAGCGGAACAGTTCTTGAAGGTGTTGGTTGGTATTCCTTTTGCTTTCCAACGCCTAGATGCATTGCTTTTCATGGCTTCTCTACCGGAGGAAGCCTCAGCTCTGAAGGAGTCATTCTCAACTTTGGAGGTAAGTATAAGTCTCTCTCACACTTCAGTTGTTTCTCTTTCGAGCTTCTAGTCTTTGCGTAATACTTCCAAGTCATTCGTACATCACTGAATACTGCCACTAATGACTTATCTAGTTCCAATCTCATAACTAAGCGCTTCTGATAGTACGACAATCCAGATATTTTAGTGGATTTGAACGTGGGAGAATCCTAGAATCGGTACCTTTCGTATGACATGCAAATGGTGCCTTTGTTCTATGTTGATTGTTTCAAGTAGATACAATTTTTATCTGTTCGAATTAGCAAATATATCTAATTGGTTGACAGAACCTTATATCTAATGCATAATCGTCTTGCTCTTTATACCTTGATATGCTAAGAAAACTGCTATGTGTGAAAGCAGAAGCTCAAGTTGTAGTCCACACATAAAATCAGTGGATCTAGCAGAAATTCAAACACCATTAACAGCCTGAAGTTCAATAGAATCAATTCTTATGCAGAGGGCATAATAATGAGGGTACCTAGAAGAATTAGCATAATATTTTATGGTTCTGTTTTGACAGGTTGCTTCCAAGGAGCTCAAAAGCAGCCGGTTATTTTTAAAGCTTTTAGAAGCTGTGCTCAAGACTGGCAATAGAATGAATGATGGTACATTCCGAGGAGGAGCCCAAGCTTTCAAGCTCGACACTCTTCTCAAACTAGCCGACGTCAGAGGAATCGATGGAAAAACCACTCTTTTGCATTTCGTCGTTCAAGAAATCACCCGCTCTGAAGGAATTCGAGCTGCCCGTATTGAAAGAGAACAGAGAAATAGCATCTCAAGCGTGAATTCTGATGAACTATTTAATGATCCCCCACAAGAATCCGAGGACCATTATCGTAAAGTCGGACTTAGGGTTGTATCAAACCTTGGCGACGAACTCGAAAATGTCCGAAAGGCGGCATGCCTTGATTTTGATGTCCTAACGAGTACGGTGGCAAACCTAGGGGATAAACTTGTGAAAATAAAAGATTTCTTGAATACCAGCTTGAAAAGTTTGGAAGAGGAAAGTGGGTTTCACCATTCATTGAAGTATTTTGTGGAGCAAGCGGAGAGCGACATTACTTTCTTGTTGGAGGAAGAGAAGAGAGTTAGGGCACTGGTGAAGAGCACAGTTGATTATTTCCACGGAAACGCCGGAAAAGATGAGGGTTTGCAATTGTTTGTGATTGTGAGAGACTTCCTAGCGATTTTGGATAAGGCTTGCAGAGAGGTGCAAGAATTAAACAATAAAGCGCAAAAGAAGCCAAGAAGTCAAGCTGCATCAGCCTCATCATCGCCTGTTCCGGATCCTCGCCAGCATCTATTTCCAGCAATCACGGATCGGCGAGTAGATAGCTCTAGTTCCGATGACGAGAGCTAATTTCATGAAGGTGTTACACATTATTCTTTTCCTGTCCTTTATCATGTGTGAGGAGTTCATCGCGCTCCGAAAGCGATCAGTATCTATTAACCATACCTCTTTGCTCATATTTCAGGATTTGTCAAGGCAAAGAGGGGAAACAAAATTCATGCTGCATCAATTGGCATTCAATCTCATGATATTTATCACAATGAAGTGATCGCTAAATCAGAAATATTGTGGTGTCAAACATGCTGGAAACCGAAAGTGAGCCTCGATGGTCAACTTCTACAAGTTTAAGGCCTTCTGTGCGTGTGCGCATGAGACATTAGATTTTGTTTGTACTTGAAATTCTTTCATTCTTTTAGGCTGAATTGTTTTTTTTTTTTTTGGCTTTTTAGATCTCGTGTAAATTGGTTCAACAGCTTCAGCCTCAAATCTCTTTCTAGCCCAAAGAAAATCTTTTAGATCTTTGGAGTGATACCATATCAAAAGCTAGGAGAGCTATCAAATATCTAGACTGAGATAGCTCATTCAAATTGCTTATAAGGAAGCACCAAATCAAACTTGTAACTTCGAATTACAGAGAAAAAAAAAAAATTCTCATTCCGAATAATTATTATTGAAGCATCTTAATGCCTAGAATGTTAAGACTTCTCTCATATTTAGATTAGTAATTTCATGTTATGCTGATCATATTGAATTGTTGTTATCAAACACAAGGGGCCTATTTTGGGAACGCATTGACCAAATAAACTGCAAAAGAAGCTTCACCATTACAATTGTCTAGTGCATTCTATTATATGATCGATCTCTCCACAACGTAAATGTGTTCCACAATCCAAGTCACACAAGAAGGCGCTTCAAATTACACACTGCACTCCAAACATAATAATCCCTCTTTATATTAAAGCTCCACTCTTCAATGCTGCTCCAAACAAGATGGATTTAAGAGAGGCCAAATAAATTCATTAGCGAGTACAACAATAAAGGCCACCAAAACCATGATTTTTCCCCCTCACTTTCTCATCAAAACACAAACCAAAGAGCGTGCAAAGAAACCAAGTTAATTTCCATTCCAAGCTTATACACCGTAATAACAAATCTAACACCAAGTAGTCTCTACAATTACAGAACGGATGGAGATTCAGCATTTTTCATCATCAAAAGACCCTCTAAAGGCTCCCCACAAAGCACTTCCCTAATGAAACAAAAACAAAAACAGAGGAAAGAAGAAGATGAAGAAGACGAGGAAGAGGGGGAGGGGGGAGGTGAAATCTAGCTGTCGTCATCTGCGGCGGCAGATTTGGAGGAGCCGCCGGCCTTCTTGGGGAGGAGGAGGTTGTGGATGTTGGGCATGACGCCGCCGCTGGCGATCGTGGCCTGCCCAAGGAGCCGCGACAGCTCCTCGTCGTTCCGCACCGCAAGCTGAATGTGCCGTGGCACTATCCGAGTCTTCTTGTTGTCCCTCGCCGCGTTCCCCGCAAGCTCCAGCACCTGATGATTATTGGATAGTAATGGAGGGAGACGAATCATATGGTTGGTTAGATTGTGTGAATAAGGGGAAATTGGAATTGGCTGGGGTTAAGCTAGTCAAATTTGAAGGGGGAAAGATGGAAACTTTGGAACTCATAACCCTCTAAAAAGGAGAATTTTTTTAGTTGCGACGATCCAATTGATCCAAACATGCTCGTTTGAAGAAAAAATGAGACACAATTTGGATCACCAGGTTTTCGGAATCGAAATTTTGGACCAAATTACCATAATTTGGATCGAAATTTACTGAAAGAAGAAATCCTACCCACAAAATACACAAAAACAAAAAACAAAAAAAAGGGGAATCGATTTGATTAAATTTATCAGAAATTAAACTCGGTTACAAGAGGGAATGGGGAAAAAAAGGAAAAAAAAAAAATTGAAATGACTAGGTGAAACCTCAAAGATTTTTCTGTAAAAGTCACAAGAAAGGATAATTTCAGTCATGGTCATACAAATTGATCCCGGTACTCTTAAAATCAGAAGAAACCCAAGATCAAAACGAAAAACTCGAACCAAATCACCAAAAACCATATCGAAAATTACCGAACAAAGAAGAAACCCTAACACAAATTACCCAAAACCAAGAAGAGGAGGCGACAATTCGAGCGACTAGGGCGTAGATCCCTTACCTCAGCAGCGAGGTACTCGAGAACGGCGGCGAGATACACCGGAGCTCCGGCGCCGACGCGCTCCGCGTATTTACCGGCCTTGAGGAATCGCGCGATCCTCCCCACGGGGAACTGCAGCCCCGCCTTGCTGCTCCTCGACATCGCCTTCTTCGACGACGCCGCGCCAATCGCCTTCCCCCTGCCCGCCATGGCCGACCTCGAGATCTAGGGTTAGGGTTAGGGTTAGGGTTTTCGAGGAGGAAACGGGGAGAGACACAAACGAAAGGGCGATTCCGTGGCTTTCGCGAACTATAGATTGGATCTTAAGATCGGGGGGTTTTCACTTGTATTTATAAGCGCAGGGGTAAGAGGATTTGGTGTCAGCCAATGGGGTGAGAGTGCGCGGATCGCCATCGTAGCCGTTTAATCCGTCGGATTTGGACGGTGTGATTTGGATGGAGAGAGGTCAGCCGGTCAAGTCGGTTTCATAAAAACTGTCACATACGGAGAAGGAGAAGGAATTTAAATTAAAAAATTTAAATTTAAATATGTTTGTAATTTGATTCAAGGGCATTTCAACTGCTTCTCTTTCTACAAACTCTAAATTTTATTAGCTTGATAATTTTCAATAATTTTATTTCTTCGGTTTTATTTGAATTTCAATACTCAAAACTAAAAAGAACCCCAGTGTCGAACTTAAATTAAATTAAATCAACTGAATTAACTAGATTCGATTCGATAATTTAGCTTAGACATAACAACACTCACCCCTAGAGTTGAACTTGGTCTGATTTTTTCGAAAAATTTAGCTGCGTCCCGTGTATTTCATTCAAACCAAATCTATCGTCTTTGTGTGTATGGTACTCTAATAATTGTTTCGATATCCAAAATGTTGGTACTACTAAATGATTTGGTTTAATTAGCAAAGCTATTATTACTAATTTAAAGGATATTTCATTTGACTTAGGACATCAAGGTAATAGATTTTTTGTTGAAGAAACTCATTTATGAGAGCTATTTTCAAATAATAAAAAGCAATGCCTCAATTAGAAAAGAAGATAATGACTTGCTCAAAATAAAGAATAAAGAAAAGCTCATTACACAATGACACCTAAAGTATCTCAACTTCAAACTCTACACAAAAGTACTTCAATAAAAGCCCCCAAAAAAAAGAAAAAGAAAAAGAAAATAAAAGGCCAATTAGAGATTGAATAAGGCAACCTTTAATACATATTCATCAAAGTTCATTGAATTAAAAGGTGAAATTTGATTAGGGATGGACACCATGAGATCCATTGCCCCTTTGAGACTTTCCTTCCTCTCTTATAGCGGCATCTGCAGAGACATAATACACCAGGCAAAACAGGCCATGAACAAAGCACAGGATCCCTCCGATCGAGAGGAAACGGTGGCGATCGAAGCCACAAGATGCTCGGGATTTGGAATTTGAGAGAGCCCCTATGATCAACATAGTAAATCCAACTATGACAACAATCCTGTAAAAAGTGAAGAATTTTTATAGTTATTTTGATATGAATTATTCAATAATTTTGGGAAATAAGTGTAGGGAACACTAGCTGGAAAATTCTCATGTGATGTAATTACATAAGATTTGCATTGGAGTGATTTTCTGGGGGCATATTGAATTGGATCATTTTCCTTTTTTAATAAATTATACGAGAATCATCCAGTGTCTTACAGTGTCAAAAAATCAAAAAAAAAAAAAAAATCCAAACCAAATCAATCTAGTCCAAATTGATCCAATAATCCGACCGCGAATCTAAACCCAAATAGACTCTCAATTGGTATACTTCAATTGTAAAGTTGGCTTGAAAATTTAGTAATAAAAAAAAATTAAGGATTTGAAGATTTTTGCTTTTTTTTTTTTTTGAAGAAGAGATAAGAGAAAACTATGAATTATGGTATTTAATTCCTTGTTAATTATTATTTGACTACATGAATGATGTACTCTATAATTTTATCAGAAATTCAATCACATTTGCTGTATTTGGTAATTATCAAGAATACAAATTAAAATGAACCCATATACATAAATAGGTAGAGAAATAAATTCTCCATTTTTCATATATATCTCCGCTCCATTCGAGGCAGATCTAAGCGCGAAGCCTCGGAAAAAAAAATCAAGTAAAAAAATAAAAGAGAACCAAATACAAAACTTGAAAATTAATTAATTTGGTGGTTATTACCATGAGATGATTAAGGTTGCTGCAGCCATTTGCTTGTTGGCCGTCGACTGTTTGAATTTGGTCCCCGAACAAATGCACGGGCAGCCGCCGAGCGCATTCGCGATGGCGTGGGCCAACGCAAGGAGGGTGGCTGCCGCGAGCCCGAGCCGATATGCCTGGTGAACTGGTTCATTGCACTCAATGAAGAACACCCTTAAGTGCCTCCCCTACAAATATATATATTTCAATCACAACACCATTAAGTTCTTAAGTAAACTTAACTATGTAAGAATACTGAGTGTTTGATCAAATTGATTGTCTTATAAAGAGATTAATTAATACAATACCTTGTTTTGAGCTTTCTCAGCTTCAATTCCTAGTACACCTGCAACTGCATCCATGATCACAATCAACAGGCAAATGATCACAGCTTCTATCCTAGCCATGGCTTAGTTTAATTTGAGGAGTTGTGTAAGTGTGAACTAAGCAAAAGAGGAGAAGCATATGAGTATTTGATTGCTTAGGGGGGGTTTCCTATGATGAAAGGTAAAGAGAGCTTTGATGTTAAAGATGCTTTTTTTATTTTATTTTTTTGCTTTTTTATATCTCTCTCTTTGTGCTTTATCTTATGCTTTGCTTTTGCTTTGGAGGGCTTGATTCCTTTCTCATGGCCATGGGGAGAAAGGAAAGGTTGGTGCAATTTTTTAACATGAATGAATGAATATATTATTGATATGTGGCGTAGTCTTTTTATATATTTATTGCATGGCGAATCTAAGTTGATCTTGAGGTGGTGGGGTGTCACATGATCAATTCCTTTTTGTGGTATGTACATGAAATTAATGGTTAGAGATATTCCAAAGATTTGCTTTGAGCTGGGCAAGTAGAGAGTGTTCAAAGAATTATTAGGCAAGAGCAAATCGAGCTAGTATAAATCAAATTAGATGTTAATACGTCGATCATATTTAGCATAGTCGGCTAATGATTTGATGATTAATATTTGAGATCAAGTTTGAAATACTTCACATTTCGAGTTTATTTCTAAAAAAAAACGAGAAATTGCTACTTATCTCTTAAAAAAAAGAAAAACTTGGATGGATGTAAATACTACAATTAGTAAAGAGCAAAGAGAGGTACTAAAACTTTTTAATAGAAAAAAGAAAGAAGAAAAACAACTTACAAGATTTTGCTCGTAGATGTATCCTAAATACTACAGCAAACGAATAAAGAAAAAAAAAGGCTTTGTTTGTAGTTCTTGTGATATATTTAAGATGCAAAAAGCTTTATTAAATATTACATTACATTTTAAATAAGAAGCACATGCATGCTTTTAAGTAGCTTTTGCTATGATGTTACAAAATAAAACCAAAGTTATTTTCCACCATAACTGTAAGATTCGTGCTTGACATCATCAATTATCGTAAGTTGACCAATACTGGAAAGCTCCAGAGAAAGAACCGTATACTCTCGAGCACTTCAAAAGGAATCTTATCTTCACCACACTCCTTTATATAAACCGAGAAACTAAAGAGTGCACCTCTCTCCCACATAGATGCTCAACAAATGCCGCGGCGAACGGCGATCGACGTCCGACAGCCGTCCGATCAGACCAGCAACCGTCAGAAATGGCGCGTGTCGCTGACAGAAGACGCGTTCGAGTCGTTCATGGCTCGGTGCGGGGACGCCGGGCGAGAGGTGTTCGGAGAGGGCTCGCTGTTCAGCCCGATGCTCTTCGGGAAGTTCTTCGATCCGTCCGACGCCTTCCCGCTGTGGGAGTTCGATTCCGACGATTTGCTCTCCGCGCTCCGGTGCAGCTCCAAGACGAGTGTCGATTGGGCCGAGTCGAGTTCCGAGTTCATCCTGAGAGCTCATGTACCAGGTACGTAGCAGCTATTAATCAAGCTAACTACGTACGTACTTGTTTATATTTCAAGGATCATGGCTTATAATTTGCTAGTACATGTGTTGATAAAATAATACTAGTTTTAATATTGAATCTATGATATAGGAAATAGAATTTATGGATTGATTTCATTTTAGTGAAACTAATATAGTTTCTTTGTGTTCCTCCTTTCTTTAGTTTTTTTTTTTTTTGATGTATATGCTGCTACTTCATGTTCTATAATTGAAACCTTCAAAGACTATTGGCTTATTTTACTTGGCAATATTCTTAGAATTAATTAATGAATTAATTCACAATTTTATGTGATTGTTAGTTAATTCAGTTCATCTTTTTATGTGTCTACAAGTTGTAGTTGTATTAAGAATGATCTAATTAGCAATGGGAAAAAAAAGGAATAAGAATAGAGAAGACGATCTAGTTTCTGAAGTTAGTAAAAATGATTTGTTTTGAAAAAAACAGTTTTAATTAATCAATTCATTGTTTTAAGCTATATATGATCTCCCTTCCCTTTTCCTATAACTATGAATTGATCTTTTGAAAGTTCAAAAAATATAAATAGTTCCACCTCTTTACAAACTCAAAAAAAGATTAGGAAAGTTCTACTTAAATTACAAATTTTTTTTAAAAAAATTGTTTTTTGTTGTTTTGTTTTGTGCAGGTGGGAGGAAATGCGAGGTGGAGATATGTGGTGAAAAGCCTAAGGTAATGGAGATAAGTGGGCAGTGGGGGCCGGCGGTCCGCGAACCGGGCCCGAGGGATTGGCGGTCCGGGCGGTGGTGGGAGCGCGGGTTCGTCCGGCGGATCGAGCTGCCGGAAAATGCAAATTGGAGGAGGGCAGAGGCATACATCACTGAAGATGAGGAAGAAAGCCTTCTCGAGATCAAAATTCCAAAGAATAATAATAATTTTGATAGCAACACCCACCACACAAGTAGTGGTGGAGGTGGTGGTGGTGGTGGAGGAGGAGGAGAGGGGAAAGAATAAGAATATTTTTGTGTGTGTGACGATATTAATTCGAGCACTTAATTTGATATATAAATATATTTGTAGAGAAGAAATATATTTGAAAAAAGAAAAGAAAAGCAAACATATGTAAAGCAAGATAATTCATATTACTCTTAATTATTGCGTACCATACACAGTAATTTTTATGCACTAAACTATTTGGTTCTACTGTTCATTCGAAAACAAACACAATCTCCGTCGCTAATTCGATCGACCATCAGATCACCACGAGTGAGTGTGTAAATAATTTAAGTTTTGGATTAAACAATCAGATTCATGATGTGCAAACTTTTCCTGCTGCCTCCATATTTGCAGAAGATTTTGCACCCCTATGGGGGGAATAGTTGCAAAGTGTAATTTTGGAATGGTATAATCAAGAAAACGAGCTATTTTACAGAATAAAATATAAATACGTATTTTGGTGGATCGTTTGGATGAAAAAAAATAATATGATCTTCCAAGTGAAACTCTCCAACGCTATCCGATTATTGGAATATGTCAAACTCCTTATGGACACTTGGAATGAGCTTTTTTGATATCTTTGTTAAACGTTTGCTTTTATTTTTTTTACTCTTCTATCGCTTTTCTAGTTTATTTTTTTATTTTTCCAACTTTTTCCTTTTATATTTTATTTTTATGAGGCTCTAACTGATTTTATCTTGTATGTTTAGTTCATTTTGACTAATAAAATAAAGTGAATAGCTTGCACCTTTTTCTAAAGAAAAAAATTATAAATATGTATTTTGTGGAGGGTAAACATGCAAAAAAAAATTCACACGCGGGAGTCGGCCGAGCCCAACCAACACTTAAACGCCACTCGCTCCTCGAGTCCTCGTCGAGCTCTCAAATCCCTAAACCCCCAAAACTCTCTCTTTCTCTCTCTCACTCTCTCTCTCTCCCTCCTCCTCCTCGTCCGCCGCCGAAGAAGAGGAAGAAGACGAAGAAGCCGACGAAGAAGAAGAAGAGGGGGAGGGAATGGCGTTTAGGGCTCGGGAGATCTACAAGAAGATCGTGCGGAGGGTGGGGGGTGAGGAGGCGCTCCCGAGGGAGGTGATGGAGTCGGTGAAGAAGATGCTTCCCAACAACAAGGTCGTTATGGGGCGCGCCAAGCGCGGCATCTTCGCGGGACGACACATCCAGTTCGGCAACAAGGTCAGCGAGGATGGCGGTAACAAGTACTACTCGATTCCATCGATCCCTCCTACTTGAAACCCTTTTTTGTTTTGTCCGATTTTTTCCCATTTTTTCTGAGTTTTTAGGTCGAATTTATGATAACGAAGTGATTTTTTGGGGGTAGATTTTGTCGTTTTTGTAAATTAATGCATGGCTACCGAGTACTCCATCGATTCCTCATTAAACCGCTCCTGCTCCCCCAATTGATCCTCCTGTTGTCCCTTTAGTTTCAAATCACTAGTCATTTTTTCTTATTTCAAAAAAAAAAAAGCTCGAATTTTGTGATAAAAAGGTGACCTTTTTAAGGGTTTTTCGCTATTTTGGTTGTTAAATGGATGTTTCTACATCATTGTTCAACAATTTATTCAATCCACTGGTACGAACCTCCTTAAATCCTTTAGCTGCATGTCTTTGTAAGCCTTTTCAATACTGTTTCTTCCCCCCATTTTTTGGCACGATGTTCATGAGGTTGCTTGTAGGATTCGACGAAGTTTTGGTTTTCTTAATTGCAGATCCTCATCAAATTCAACTTACACTTGTAGTTAAAAATTTTTACCTGATGATATTAGTCAGCTAAAGCTACACTATAGTTAGATAGCTTGCTCTAGATATCGATACAGAGATATAAAAATATCAGCCAATATCCAAAATTACTTTGACATGTAGTTTAAACTGATTTTATAATTGCTTAGCTACTAGATCCACTGACTAGTTAATAAGCCGAAGATGGTGTGGACGATGTTAAAATGTAATTGTAACACTGAAAGCTTCCTTGATGATAATGATGAAATCATGCTTGTTTAGCATGGTTTGCTGATGATGATGCTGATGTTTCACTTTGACATGAAGTTTGCAATCAGTTCGTTCTAGTCTCGGTTAATAATTTGATCGATTGTAATCAATTTCAACTGCAAATATACATCTTTTAAAATTGAAGCTCAACCCAACTATGTATATTCAACTTGTTCACTGAGGCATACTCTTAAAATGCACCATTGAACAAACATTTCCTTTGTAAAGAATAAGATTTGGTCTTTTGCCGATTTCGTATTAATAAAATCAGTTAATTTTCATCTTTTTCCCCCCTTCTCTCTTCAGAACTTATTACTTGGTACTTGATGTCTCTTTGGTCCTTAAAAGAATAAGGATACTATACTTTTTTTTTTTTTTGACTTAAAAAGTTATCTGTTAGTACCTTATATCTCTCTCTTTTCTTTGTGAATCCTATCATTAAAGCCTGATTTAAAGAAGCTTTAATCCNTCGAGCCACTGAGCTGGAGGCTCCCCTCAAGAACAGCTTGGGATGAGCCACATAAGCCAGCCATTGAAGCCATAGCTTGAGCCATCTTTTTCTCTCTCTCTCTCTCAAAACTCTCTCTATTTGCACTCTTTTGTGAGGAATCAATGGTTTCCTATGTGGATGATGGAGTGGGGATTATAAGATGAAGTGTGTCGTTCGGGCAACGGGCAGGGGAGCCTTATCTGCCCGTGGCTAGTTTGGATAAGTTGGCAGCCACTAGACGAGTGCCACGTGTCTTTCGCTTGCTTTGGTGCACCAATGACTTGGATTGGGTTGCAATAGAGCTATTGGCTGGTGCCACGTGTCCTGTAGTATCTTGGATCTTCATGTTCCAGCGCCACATGAGAGTTAGATTAGTTTGATGTTCATTTGACTGGGTTTGGGGTCAAGTAAAACTCAAATCTTTAATTGAAGTGGAAAACTAAGAAACAGTTTCTATAAGAGTTAAAAAAGTGAAAACAGACAGATCAAATTCACTTATGAAACGAACTCTTGCCACTTAAGTGCGCTTGAAATCAGTTTTAGCAAAAGCGCGCTTTTCTTCCTTCGACAAAAATATAGAACGGTCGCATTTCAAAGCAAGTCCTTATGTTTTTATTTTTTTATTAAGGTTTCTTAATTTTATTTTTTTAGAATCAAACAATTTTAGCCAAATGAAGTAGAAGTTATATCAAATGTATTGACAATAGTTCTAAAGGTCAAAAAAAGAATGAAGTTGAGCATGTCACTAAAAATAAGGATGTAGTTGAGGATTCTCAATACATTTTTACCATAATTTCAACTCTTGATCCCACTACACTACACTGCTCTCTCTCTCCCTCGTCCCTCCATGTTGCCTATATGAATGCCTTCTCTCCTCTCAAACCTCTAAACCCCCGCTCCAAAACCCTTATCCTCCCCCGATCTCTCCTCTCCCACCTCTTCTCCCACTCCTCCACCAAAACCCTAACACTAGAAGAAGCAGAGCCCTCGTCAACCCCTCTCACCTCTCTACAATGCGGTCGCCTCTTACAATCCATCACCAATTCCAAATCCCTCTCAAAGGGCCTCCAACTCCACGCCCACGCCATCTCCTCCGGCGTCCTCGGCCGCAACACCTACCTCGCCACCAAGCTCTGCGCCATGTACGCGCTTTGCGGCGCCGCGGCCGACGCCCGCGCGGTCTTCGACGCCATCGTGCTGAAAAGCTCCTTCCTTTGGAATGTGATGATCAGGGGCTATGCTTGTAGTGGGTTTCCTCTAAAAGCTCTGGTTTTGTATAGGGAAATGTTGGGTTTCGGGAAAAGGCCGGATAGTTTCACGTACCCCTATGTTCTTATGGCGTGTGCGGATCTTTTGCTTGTTGAAGTTGGTAAAAGGATTCATTGTGAGGTGATTGTTTATGGGTATGAAGCGGATGTTTATGTGGGTAATTCACTTTTGTCTATGTACTCTAAATTTGGTGAAATGCGCATTGCTAGGAAGGTGTTCGATATAATGCCGACACGGGATTTAACTTCTTGGAACACAATGATTTCGGGTTACCAAAAGAATAATGAACCCGAAAGGGCCTTGTTGGCCCTTTTTGATTTAATTGGGAATGGATGGGGAATGGATCGAGCAACTCTTCTTAGTGTACTCCCAGCATGTGCTGATCTTTCAGCACTGAAGCAAACAAAGGAGATTCACGCTTACATACTTCGTAACTTCACTGAATTTGACATATTCGTAGTCAATGCCATTATCCATGTTTATGCTATTTCGGGCTTTTTAATGGGGGCAAGACATTTGTTTGAGAACAATAATAAGAACGATATTGTATCATGGAATTCCATAATTTCTGGTTATTCACATACTGGTGGTGCTATTGAAAGTTTACGATTCTTTCGCCAAATGAATTCACAAGGTATTGCTCCCGACACAGTTACTCTCATTGCAGTTCTTGGAGTCTGTGATCGGATAGCAGCCTTACAATTTGGACGGAGCCTTCACGGTTATGTAACTAAACGAGGCTATGATAGAGAGGTTACTGTGAATACTTCACTTATAGACATGTATTCTAAGTGTGGAAGTCTAGAGTGTTCCCGCCAAGTTTTTGATCAAATGACTACAAGAAATCTAATCTCTTGGAGTGCCATGATCTCGGGTTATGGACTTCATGGGCGTGGAAGGGAAGCTGTTCAATGCTACAGTGAAATGAAAATGAATGGTGTAGTTCCAGACAATGTTACCTTCACATCAGTTCTGTCAGCATGTAGCCATGCAGGATTAGTCAATGAAGGGAAGAAAATTTTCAATGAAATTTCAAAGGACTATTCATTGAGGCCCACCGTTGAGCACTGTACATGCATTGTTGATCTTCTTGGAAGGGCAGGTTATTTAGATCAAGCATCTGAGTTCATTATGAATATGGAGGTGGAACCCAACGCTGATGTGTGGGCCGCGCTTCTTTCCACTTGTCGCATTCATCAAAATGTGGAGTTGGCAGAATATGCTGCTCAGAATGCTTTTCGCCTTAACCCTAAAGGTGTGGGCCCTTATGTTTGCCTCTCAAACTTATATGCTGTTAAGAAAAGGTGGACGGACGTTGCAAGGGTGCGAGCTGCAGCAAGGAATAATGGACTGAAGAAACCACCTGGCTGCAGCTTCATGGAATTGGGTATGGAAATCCATCGATTTATGGTAGGAGATAAGTCACATCCACAATCAAATTCCATATATGCCAAACTTAATGAACTAAGGAAGCTAGTAAAGGATGCTGGATATGTTCCGGATACCAGCTCAGTCTTTTATGAGGTTGATGAGGATGTGAAGGAAAAATTGCTATGGGATCACAGTGAAAGGCTGGCCATTGCTTTTGCTCTATCGAACACATCAAGTGAAATGAGTATTAGGATCACCAAGAACCTTCGCGTATGTGAAGATTGCCATGCTGTGACAAAGCTGATCACAAAGCTTGTTGGTAGAGAAATCATTGTGAGGGATGCCCATCGGTTTCACCACTTCTATAACGGGCTTTGCTCTTGTGGTGATTACTGGTGAGCTTTTATATGATATTATATTCTAAGATGAGGTATGTGAACCCACATAACCAGCTGGATGTTGTGTAATTCCTGGTTTCTCATGTGCGTATTGACAAAAAAAAAGGGACATAAAAAAGCAAACATATTGGGAAGTGTAGGCGGGTTGAACAAAGCAATACTTGAGGTTTGCTACCTGGACATAACATGAAAATTTCTTGATGTATTATACTAGAAAATAATTCAATAACAAGTGACAAATTTTCTTTTTCGTAAGTTGTTATCTGATGACTTCACTCTTATGTAGTTTTGCCAATTTGACGATCATTTTACTTGGCAGTTTTGTTGGGTAACTATGGTTCAACTAATCATCTACGCACTATAATAGATCTATAATGAATAGTATCGAAAGTCGAGTCTTGACACTATGATGTTTTAGTTTATAGTGCGGTAATCTGATGATTATTGCCTAGATAAATGAAAAGCTGTGAAAAATTTGCACTTTATACTTCTATTTGACTATGATATTTTTTTGTCCGAAATGTCATTTTAAGATGCATTTGCACAACTCATCTTGAGGTGGCACTGTTTGTGTATCTTTTGCATTGAATTTAAGCACCATTTTTGAAATTTGAAGCTTGTCCTTTGAAGGAGAACTTTAGTGCTGGCATTCAGCCCTCTGCCAAGGCTATGTAGTGTAGCCGAATAAGGTAAAACCCTCTTCTTCTTAGACTCGTTTTAGAACCATTTTAACCTATTTTAAATTATGCGGAAGAAAATTTTGCATTGGTTCTTTGTGTTTTTTCTCTATTTACTTGATAATTTTTCTGTTCTTGGGTTTCTATGTCATGGAATGCTATAGTAAAGACTTGGCTTATGTCAATGATGTATTAGACGAAGTTTTAATATTTCATTAGTTTTCTATAATGGTAATATTTTAAGTTTGACCTGTGGGTCTTGTTTGGGCATCATCTCTTGTGTTGCAATTAATTGGACGAGGAGTCTTTCGACTGAAATGATCACAATAGCCTATGAGTAAATCAGAAAATCTGCTCTGGAGTAAGCGCTATTTATTTATCACATGACAACAAGAATTTATTGATCTTGATCTGTACAATAATCTGATTTATTTAAACATCAAAGAGATCAGATATACTGTTGTAGAGAGTGCTTAAATGGATTTTTTTTTTTTTTTCCAATAACATGAAGTTGCTTGAACTTAGATTTAGTTTAGTATTGAAGTTATTTTGTAGAATATTTTGTCGAATATTCCGTCGATGAAGTCAGCTATGTCACCACCGACACTCATATCTGTTTCTGGATCAAATGGGTATGGCTTCAGCATTTCTGATGCTTCCAAAATCTTCTCAATTGGTATCTTTGGCTTTGACCTTTCCAAAGGCTTGATGGGTTTGAAGTACTTCCGTGGATCTGGGCAATAATCCTGAAACAGAAAAATATTTAACCATCAAATGATTCTTCAAAATTTAAATCCAATCTTCGTGTGAAAAATAGTTACCTGGTCAGCATGCATTTTCCTCACAAAGATTTTGAAAATTCTGAAATTCTTTGGTTTCAATAGCTCGTCTGATAGTCGGAGATAGGTCATTGCAGAGATCCTTAACTTTGGAGGCCCATTTCTATTTACACCGTTTGGTCTTGCATTCTTCAATATCTGGTTATATGCCTTCCTATCATATTGATTAAGGGCATTTTCACATGCTGCTTCAATGCCCTCTCTCCAAGCCGCACTTAGCACCTGAAATTTTTATGTAATGATGTAAGAATTCTAGTGCTTAAACGAAGTGTCTCATTCGTGCATAGTTTTTATTAGGAAACTAATTAAGGCTGGTACTTCTGTTTTTTTTTGCTTTTCCTCTAGTCCTGGGTTATTAGGCTATAATGAGAACATATTTAGTTTCATATTTGGTTTGACACTGATATATCTATAGGGACTGCAAGGATAACTGTAATGATTACTGGGATAAGTAGACACATAATGGCATAACCCTATTCCAGGGTGAGGATTGAAATGTTGTTTTCGGATTGGTTAAGAATAATCAACGTTGGCAGGAAGTACTGCTGCCTCTCAAACTTGTGATGTTTGACAAGCATACGGGGATCTCTTGAGCTACTCCATTACTGTCCCTGAAGCAAACGCAACCTTAAAAGTATCTTTTGTCTTCTAAACATATTATAATGATTTTACCTGCTGAACAAGTTCCTCGGGCGCACTCTTTGCATTCTCGCTTTGCTCAGAATTTCTCATCTCAACACAGGTGAAGTTCAAAATAGCTTCATGCCTTTTTAGCATTCGTGCAATTGTTCTATATCCATCTCGATCATTTAAATTGTAGTATCCTGCGGTTAGCTCTGCTGCATGATTGGGAACTCTATACCACCAGTGTATGCCGGAGACCTGTTTTCATTATTATTATTTTTAATTTTTTTAGGAGAAAAACAATAAGATGTGTCACACTATAAACATCAGCAATCAGATGTATATTCCAAGGGTGTGTACATATATGTCACTGCTAAATCATCTATTTACATATATATCCTAAAAAAAGGAAAATCCTATATAATATTATAACCCTTAAAAGTGCATTTTCTTACAAATGTACCCTTAGCTGGAGCTGGGAAATCATCCAAATTCATTTGGGAAAGTTGGTTTTTTATTAGAAAAAGCTTTTCAATGAAACACATTTTCCTGGATACAACAATTTGTGTAAGAAAATGAGTTGTTGAATTGTAAATCTTTTGACATTGCATGAATATATTTTTTGACAGAATTATTTAGAGTATGTTCGTAAATATCTGTATAATGTAATTCAACTTCTCAAATGATGCATACTTTTGCAGCAAGCTTCATTTTGCATCCCAAGAAAGCCTGATTAGCCTCATCAAGGATCTGATCTGCATGTTCTATTAACTTGTTGATAAAGTAGAGAATTCGGCCATCAACAAATTTTTGTTGTCATGTGTATCTCAGTTGAACTGATTAGTATTGCCTTTTCATTTCTATTCTAATTATAGAGCACTATATATATATATATATATCCATGACTAGGATCTTTCATCTACATTTTACTTGCTTTTTATCTTAACTGTAAAATTTTCCTGCGAGTACTGCTACCAGCCTAAATCTCAACAATCAGAAGTTTTTATTTTCTGCTTGGTTGGAGTGCATGAAATAGATAGAGATCCGACTTGATGGGTTTTCATTAGAATCTCACCTGATAGAAAGTATCTACTTTAAGTGGTTTAATGATATCACTTCATCAGCTTCTAGGTGTTGCAAAAGTAGAAGCTTTAAATTGCAACTTCTACTTTTAGAGCTTAGAAGCTCATTTTAGCTTCCGGTCGCAGCAAAAGCTCCAGAATTGTGATATTAAATATCCAGTTTCTGGAGTGGAGAAAATGGTTCAAAAGCTAGGCCAAACAAACAGCTTTCTCTTGGCTATAAATTTTCTCTCAGTAGACATTTGGATTGGGGATGGCCGCCTAAAGTATGATAAATGTCAAGCTAATTTGAATGTCTAAATTTTTTCATAATCTTGGATCTCAATAGAGAAATCTTACTTGGTGGATACAGAAAACTTACTTGGAACTCCCCAATGCCTGGGAAAACCCATCCTTGGTTCCAAGGATACGATGGATACCTCATCTCTCCTGCAGGGCCGAGTCCTACCTCTATATCCGTAATGAGACTGCCATCCAAGAAATCTGTCATGTTTTTTCTGAAGCTCTTCATGAAATTGCTGTAAAGCTGTCACAACAAATAAAAATACCATTATATACAGCCATAATATGTAATAAAATTCTAATCTACAGAAAAGGGAATGGAATTTTGCAGAACAGAGGGCTTGAACACTTTCTAGCCAATGCAATTTCACAAAATTTATAAGATAACTAAGAATCTGAAAATATTTAGAACTTGAGAAACTAAAGATCAAATTCATGGGTGAACAAACCTGCACAGCTGTTTGACCTTTGAAAATCGGCTGATTATCTACTTCCATGCTAAGGTACTCCTGATCCCTCGTCCCCTTTCTGTTTGTGTAGAAGATACCCGGGTCCTTTACCCCAATATCCCGAACCCATTGCGGTATGGGAATATCAACTTTATCTCCTATATTCCCTCCGCATTGATGGAACGACATAATGGCTTGCAACTTCAATCCTTCTTCCTTAACCATCTGAAACAGCTGCCTTGCACCCCATTCATATATTTTTGGACCTGTAGCTTCTATAATCCCCCACCAGACGTCGATCATCACACCATCGACTTTTGCTTCTCGCAGTTGCTTGAGCTGCTTCCTGAGTTCTTCTGGCTTCTCGAATCTGTTATTGGCTGTTATTACACCCAACTGTGCGAGGGATGAAGAGATTGTCAATAAAATTGAAACAAAAGGTGAGCAGTTTGGATCATTTTTGGTAATGTACATTAGAAAGAAGAAAATGACTTACTGGGAGCCTCACAAAGACTGGAACATAGTTGGCTAGCATCTTCTCTTTCTCTGTGAGCGGGGTTGGAACCTGCATCATTTGAGTGTGGAGGAAGAGTATTATTGCTTTCCTTACCATTGTGAGAGAATAGCTGAAGAATAGCAGAGTTTATTCTCAGATTTATCCTCTTGTGGAATTACATGGGTGCTTTTTTTTTTTTTTCTTGACATATCCTTATATGAAGTTGCTCTCGATTATTTCCTTTTTGACCTGAATATTAGCTAGCTTGAATGTATCTTTCTGGGCCTTTTCTTACTAACAAGAAGCGGCTGATTTTATTCCTGATTAATATACTGCAGAAACATTGCTTGTCATATAGCTATGTAATGACTTATTTAGCAGAATAATCATTTATCACACTGCTAGCTTTCCCTGCTACTTGAATACAATGTGTTGGACAATTCTATAACACTTGCAGAGCCCTCTTTTCAGCTAACAGAGGTTCACGCATGCATAATGCAGTGTTTCATGCATGGGTATTTAGTTGTGAAATGTCACATGAGGAAGAAAATTCTGCATGGACATCTTTCTTCTGTTTATTCTAGACGTTGTGGACGATAATCATATGAAAAATTGCTTGTTTCTTTCAATGCTAATGGCAGCATCTCATCCTATTTCTATGTTCATAGAAGTAAAATGATTTTCAAGTTGGCGAACAACAATGAGGGGCCTAAGGAGCACAAGATGTATGCGAATTTTCCCCATTATATCCCTTCATTACTGAAGAGGCTGTTTCTGTGACTCGAGCACACACATCAGGTACATTTTACAGAGTTTATTAGCAAAATATACAATCTTATGTAACAGTTTTTTCTTTTACTCTTTTTAAAGAAATTGAACTTTTTGTGAAAGATTAGAACAGAAAAAGTATAACTACCTTGAAATCCGATTGAGCCAAAGTATCAGCGGTCACCGCCTTTAATATTCCACTCTTTCTAGATGGAACACCCAATAGGAGACCTCTATTAATGTCTCCCTCAGTTATTGTTCTGAATAGAACCTCTCTCTTCTCTTGGATTTGAGCTTTTCTATAGAACTCTAGCCTTGGCAGGTAAGCTCTCTTCTCTACCACACCGAGTCTAAGCTGTGAAATAGTTAGCATTGTGATTGAATGATGGAACTCTTAAATGATTTTCAAAGAAGTTCTTGTTACTTCTTGATGCTTTTCATCTAAGATCTCTTCTCAATTTATACATCACGGTCATATGAGAATGGGTGGTTGGTGTCATTCTTTCGTGTAAACATCTGCTTGCCTTAAAGTGGCTGTTATCGGCAGAAAACGTTGCAGCAGAAAGGAACAAAAATTTACTTCCTTTTCGGAAATCGGAAGAACCGTGCAACTCTTTGTGCTTTATGTTAAAGTCTCTTGCCTTTCCCATCTCGTCGCATGCGCAATCTCCCATCTTTACAAGATTTTTATTTTTCATTGAATGAAGTATGATTTTCTTTGTTGTTACTCGAAGTTATTGTATTGTTCTTATTGCTTTTGCTACCTTTTTCTGCAACTGAATTGCTTTAGTTTGTTACTCATTTCTCTTTTGTTGTGGCTTGGCATGAGCTATGAGCTTGTTATGTTGAGTCATGTTACTAATTTTCAGAATCATATTCTTTTTTTTTTGTGGATACTTTGAATGCTCTAGATTTATGCATTTCTCTTTTGCTGTGGTCTGCGTTAGGTACTGTTGGTAGATAAGTTTTGAATTTAAAAAGTAAAAAAAAAAAAAATGATGTTATATCTTCGACTTTTGTTATAGTCGAAAACAGCGAATGTTAAGTGAAAAAAGTATAGTCTAAAATAGCAGTACTTTTTTGCTTTTTTTGTTTTTGAAATCATAGATAGGTCTACATTGAATAAAGCAGCAAGGCTATAGATGTATATATGTTTGGTTACTTGATTTCATTTTTTAATTTTCTTTCTGAGTAAGGGCGAGAGACAAAAACCTCTAACGTTTTTCAAACATTACATTTGTTTGATTGTTGAATTGTCTTATTATTATTAACACAAGCATGTATAAGCACAAATAAGCACCAACGCCCCCGATATCCCGATCCCCATCGCCACACGTCCACGGCCCCCGCTCGCCGCCGCCGAGGACATGGGCCCCGGGGCCGGCGCCGGCGCAGGCGCCGCGAGCGTGGCCTCGACCACGGATCGGGCCTTGGGCGGCGGCGCCGCGACGGGCCCCTTCTTGTGGTGTTCGCGGCTCGGCCCCGGCGCGGGCGCAGGAGCCTTGTGGTGGCGGCGCGGGCTCGGCGCTGGCGCGGGCGCCTTGTGGTGGCGGCGCGGGCTCGGCGCTGGCGCGGGCGCCTTGTTGCGGTGGTGCGTCGGCGGCGGCGCCGTGGGAGGCGTCGTCATCGGTGGCGGCGGAAAGGAGGAGGGAGAGGGAGGAGGAGGAGGAGGAGGAGGTGGTGGTGGTGGTGGTGGTGGTGGTGGTGGAGGAGGAGGAGGAGAGAGAGAGGAGAGAGGAGGCAACGTTGACGGCGAGCTTCATGAGGGGGCAGTGGCCCTGGACTCCGCATATGAAGTAGCGGGGCCGGGGCGGTCAGCGCGACGGTGTGGGCCCCCCGTGTAGTGGACAGCGGTTGACGGCCGAGCACGACTCGTATGCCGACTCCGACACCTCCAGCACGTCGTGGAACGGCTGGTACATGAACGCTGAAAGACGACGATCGACGTACGTCGATCGATCGCATGCATGCACCGACCAATGCGCATTAATAACATGAAGACGATCGACCGCGAATATATATTGCAGTATTAAGGGGAAAAAAAAACAACAAGTTTTAGACTTACTTATGGTGTCGCCGACGATGAATTTTTGGCTCTCGCCCCACGCCTTTGAGTTGCTCGTCATCGACCACGTTACGGTGTAATCGGTGGCCGTTGATACCTCAATGAGAGCTCCCATGAACACGACGCACATGATCAGCAATGGTTTCATCCTTGCCATGGAGAAATTGAAGAGACAAAGATAGAGAGAGAGAGAGAGAGAGAGAGAAGAGAAACGTATATATCGCTTTGAGCTAGCTAGGGGTGTTGTGTACGTGATGGCTAATTAAGAGCTTATATAGAGAGAGATTAGAAACCATTATAGAATATATAGTATAAAACCAAATTGGCCTGCTAAATGCTAATTAATTAAATTGAGGATAATAATAATATTGTTAATTAAGAATGTCGACGGCGTGATTTGGTTGACATTTTTACTATACACTTATTTAATTTGAGCTGATATCGAAACAGTCATGTGTTCATGCGTAAAACTACAATAGTTCCCTAAACAATCAGTCAATTTTTTTTAAAATTTTTTCAAAAGAGGACATAAAATACGGGAAAGATCTGCTTTCCTACGTGGAGACGTGCACAATATATATCTAGCAAACATTTCATTGCAAGGAGTGGTGTGCATGACATGTTTTATGCTATATATATGAGGCCTCCGTACTTTCGAAAGTATAGGAGCCTAGCTATATATATATATAAATATATATATATATATATATATATATATATATGTCTATTATAATTAAGGTGATCCTTTTATATTTTGCAAAATATTTAAAGGTTGACTCCAGTATATATATGAGAAATTATGAACATTTTTGTTATATTGGTTAATTGCTATCATTGTTATAAGATATCTAATTTTTGGCCTTGCAAGAGCTTTACCTCCATCATTAAAAATTAAGGAGAACAATTTTTGGGTATAGATATCACAAAAAACATGAAGTTTAGTCAGCATCTGTCAAATGGTGTTGGCAGTGAAAAATAATTACAGAAGTATACATTGATATTTAGAATTACAAAGAAAAATTAGCACTAATTTTATTTTAAGGGAATAAGTACGGTATTTATAACCAAAAGAATTTCATTTGAGCTGATCAATGATACTTTGCTACAACTTTTCCACCCTAATTAACCACCCAAATGCCTACGATGATACTATTGATGACCATATATCAGTGTAGTGACTCGATCCTTTCTCTATTAAAATTCAATTATTATTAAGTAATGCTTACATGTGGCTAATCACTTTGTTTGCAAACATATATATGCACTTATTACCACACTAACTTGCTCTGTACAGAATCTTCGTGGATTGTCCTAAGATTACTGTTAACGTACGATGATCAGAAGCATATGTATTGTAAACTAATTATCAAGCTAATAACAGAATTAAATCATCCAAGTAAAACTTGATTTTCTTTGTATTTTGAAATAAATTCACGTCTCACCATATATGCATCTTGAGCTAAGAGAGTATGATAAAAATTAAGAAGTGTATTAAATCCTATGTACCCCTTTAGTGCTTCTAGCGCATGTATAATTAAAGAGATAGTGGATGAGCACTACTTGAATCCGATCACAAATTCGACCCGATCCGTTCAACCGGGCCTATCCGGCCCCAAATTTTGCAGGCCAGATTGGGCCGGGCTCTAAAATAAGGCCCAAAAAAATCGATTTCTTTGGTTGATCAGGCCCGAAAAAGAATTTTTCGTAGGTGACTCGACGTGACCCAGCTCCACTATGTGGGACCAGAATCACACTAAAAAATTGTTTGATTTTTCAGAAAATATCTCAGAAATAATTTTATAAATTATTATTCATTATTTGATTCTAATGTGTTATAACTGGTGAGCAAAACAATCATAATAATAAAAATTTAAAAAAAACTTGTTACTGATATATTAAAATGACAATGCCAAACACAGCGTAAAGTACTACAAAGTATAAAGTATATACACATTGTGCATATGTGTAACTAGTTTTTTCTATTTCGCCAAACAGGGTGATGGAGAAGGGAGGGCCCAAAGAAGAGTTCGTGTACAGGGTGAGCACCGCCGAGGAATGGGAGGAGCTTCGGACGAGCGGGGCTACGATGGGCCGAGATCTCGATCGCAACACTCGCTGTATCCACCTCAGCAACCTTCACCAGGTTTTTTTTATATATATATATATATATAAATACTGTTATTTGTTTCTTAATCCCACTGTGATGCCCAAATTTCATGTTTTGATGATAAAAAGTTATAAATAAACCCAATTGAGCATCGCCCAGTTGGAAATAGGCGTAATTTTCGAGTGGATTTTTGATCTTTTGTGTTGCCGAGACTAGGATTGGTGTAAAGTTTGGATTTTGATGCAGGTGAGGATGGTTTTGAGGAACTTTTTTAGCGAAAGGAAGGACCTTTACCTGCTACAGATTGACGCTTCCAAGGTAATTAATTTAGTTAGGAGTTTTTCTTTTCGCAAGTTGAATGCTTGTAATTGAACGGTATTGGGATCATATACTCTTCTTTTAGACTATTTTTGGCTTAAATTTGATGTGAGTTTATCCGTTTGTGTATCTTTGGAGATTTGGGGAACTCTTTTTCAGTAGTTTTTACATTGTTGTAAGGGATCAGTTATTTACATTAAAAAACATGAGATTTCTAATAAAAGGATTGGGTAAAGACCCATATACCCAAAGATGATTAATTGTCCAAAGAAGAATAGCTTACTTGAATGGAGATTACAGTTACTCTGCATTTTATTATGTTAGCTCCAGGATTGATTGAACCCACTAATTATGACCAAATTTTTTTTAGGGATACTTTGGCGCTGTAATGCAAATTCGCTCACTGATAATCTTTACTGCAGCTGAGATCTGTTTCAGAATGACAGTTTACATATTGACTATGTTTTTGGAAGTGGGAGACTTTGAGAGTCAAGGATGGGGGTGATCGAGATAAAGTGTTCATAAACTATGATGTTTGATGAATCCTCAGGTTACCAACCCAACAAAACATGAGTGTTCGAGATTTAGAGTCTAATATATATAACTTGCAAAACAATTCCCAATGTTCTTTTCATCCTTTTATGATACCACTTTAGATTTTAGCTCAAACCATGCATGCATATGTCCAGGTTCAGTAAGAATCCTTAATTTTCTTACTATCAACATCTCACTTTGCCGAAGGGTATGATATCGGAGAGATTACATGCCGTTCCGATCTTTTAATTAATGATGGAACATATAATGCAGTGAATTATTTTCTGGTGTAATCTGACAGAAAACTGCCAGTTTGACAAGATAACAAGAATACATTTGATAGGCGTTTCTTCTGTTTGCATATCGAGGCAATTTGTAAATCGTCGACTACTTTATTCATGGCCTTCGAAGGTTCCAAAGTAAGGCTTTGCATTTGTAATTCTAAAATCCTTGCTTGATGCGAGTTTATGTCATCTCTTAATTGAAAATTAAGGAGGATTTGTTGACTTACTACTAATCGAGCAGAGATCAGATGTTAGTGTTGTTAATGAGAAATTGAAATATGAGTTTTTTTTTTTTTTTGGGTTGCCAGTCTTGAAGATAGTATATGTGCAATTTGTTTCTAACTGATAATTTATGCATGCTGCAAAATACCATGATTTGTTCAACCCTGAGAAATTCTAATGTTGACTTACTGCTAATCGAGCAGACATCAGATGTTAGTGTTGTTAATGAGAAATTGAAATATGAATTTTTTTTCTTTTTCTTTTTTTGGTTGCCAATCTTGAAGATACTATATGTGCAATTTGTTTTTAACTGGTAATTTATGCATGCTGCAATATACCATGATTTGTTCAACCCTAAGAAATTCTAGATGTTGATCATTTTGTTATTATCGGCCGGTTAGCAAGGTATTGCCTTTTTATATTTGGTTTGCGCTACTTAATGGTTCGTGTTTTTTATTTACTGTAATAATCGCTTCTACGAACTTAAAGATCATACTCTATTGCCAAACTTGCAGCTCGGGGAGGGATTAATTTACGAATCAGCCGATGCTTCAAATTATTTCCCGCATTTCTACGGCCCGGCTCGGAGTTTCGCTCCTCTTCCACTCGAGGCTGTGATCAAGGCAGAGAAATTGGATCTTGTAAACTCTGAATTCACTTGCAGTCTACTTGATCAAGAAAGAAGCTGATTCCACTATTGTAATAATATTTCATTGACTTTGATAAACAGCATTTTTGCTGATTGAATGGTACATAACACTGGTTTGTATAACATAATAACATTCTAGAATAAAAAAATTTGGCTTTTAAAGGCTATGAATCTGAGTTTCAACTTGGGCTAACATCATTGAATTTTGATACTACAAAAAAATTTAATCGCGAAATCAATTATATAAATTTGACAGTTTCATGATAACTGTTTTGGTGCACACATTACATGTTACTCCTAGGCAACATATAACAGTTTGAGATTACAGAAGGTGAGAAATGTTTATTCCTTGATAAATCTAATTAATTGGTTGAGAAATTGACTTGCCATTTCATCTTTATTAATCCTCAGGATAATTTATTCCATCATCATGGATATCAACAATGAGATATCCACAGGTGAAAAAACATCTATTGAATCATATTTATGGGAATTTTTAAAGCAAGTTAAATGTGATCTGATGGTTGGCACCTACCCTCATTCATGGGAATCTTTCATTCGCGGATTAATTAATACTCCCTTTGAGCTCACAAGCATTTCCAAATAGTTTGATCTTTTAGTAAATTATAAGAGCTGTTCGATTCATTTTCTCCTAAGATTATAGGCTAATGCTTTGATTTTACTTGATTCTTGTAAGGTTTTGATAGCGGTGATTTTATTGTTCGAAATCCGTATATCGCTTATGAGACAATTTATTTTATTATTTGAGAAAATAATATAGAGCATTATGTAATATACATTTTGGGATATTAGATCGTAATCCTAATCCATCCAATACGTTGTAATTAATGGTGCAATTAACTCTAAGTGAACACACTACGTCAAATAGTCACAAAGTAAGTAAATGGTCAAAATACCGTAATCAACGTACGTAATAGAAATAAATTTCTAGCAAGCATTTAAGCAATTTGGATTCTACCATTTCAAAACAATAGCCCTGAAAGTTATTGATTTTGAAATATCTTCAATAACCCATTACATGAATCGCCACATCTCTTATCAAAAGCCTTCGTGGTGTAGCACATTTATAGTTTGTTATTAATATGTAGTTCCAAGTGTAGAAGTTTGTTGTCATATAATTATTTTGTCTTTGTTTCAGTAAAAAATTATTACTGTATAAAGTAACAAGGTAATATTTTATTAACCACGATATGATAAAGTGCAAATAACGGGATGAAGAAATTCTATGGTTTGTAAAATTAATATTCCTTTAAACTTATGTCAACCTCTTTATCGTCGACTAAGTGGAGAATTTGAGCTTGACGCGTAATTGTCTACAGCGACAGCAGAGGACGAAGTGCTCTGCATTTTCACCGAAGTTTTTAATGCCTAGAATTTTATTCTTTTCTGCGTGCGGAATTTTTCTACACATGATGGTACGTAATCAACTCTCATTTGAAGGATTATATTAAAGTTAAGAGAAATGATTTGGTACTTTTTTTTTTAAAAAAAAAAATCTTAACCGTTGATTAATAGAGGGTAAAAATATATTTTTAATATTTAGCAGGTAAAAGAATTATTTTATTCAAGACTAGTTTGGTAATTAAATAATACAACATTAAAGAAACTTTTAATTGAGGTCCTAAATTTATGCATTAATTTGCACTAATTTAGAAAATTAATTGATTAACCAAATTTATACATTAATTAGGCATTAATTTAGGCATCTACTTTAAATGTTTTAGTGTTTCTAAAATTATGCATTAATTTAAATTATAGAAATTTTAGAAATTGTTCTATTTCTAAATACGATGAATTTAAAACTTAAATATTCAATATTTAAAATTTAAAAGTGAAATTTAAATTAGAGGAATTTTGTATTACTGTTTAAAAAAATTGTAATGTTGGTAAATATTTTAATTCAACCTATATAATATGTTTAAGAAACTTTTAAATTCCTATAGTTTAGACATTAATTTTGTATCACTTATTTAAAAAATTTTGAATGTAGGTTAAAAATTTTATAATTTAAATGTATTTAATATGTTAAAAAAATTTAGAATTGTTCAACTTTAGACATTAATTTTGTATGACTATTTAAAAACATTTGTAATGTTGGTAAATATTTAAATTTAACATATTTAGTACGTTTAACAAAATTATGAATTCATCGTAGTCATTAATTTTGTATACTAATTTTTAAAAATTAAATGTGGGCAAATATTTAAATTCAACATATTTAATATGTTTAAAAAAATTTAAGAGTTTTTCTAATTTAGATACTAATTCTTTATAACTATTTAAAAAATTTAATGTAGATAATTGTTTAGAAATATGGAGTAAGAGTATAATTCAAATTTATTTTTATAATAGAATTGTAAAGACAAAATTAATTCTAATTTTAGTAGTAAAAATTGATTTTTTTAAATAATAAGATCATGTATTGTAATTTAAAATATAAGCCGAAATCAAAATAAATTTAAAGTTTAGAACCTAAAAAGTATAGAGAAACCTTCAATAAATCTAAAATAATATAGTGTAATTTAAACTTATAATAAATAAATTTAGACTGTATAATTTAAATTCTAACCTTATAATAAATTTCTACCATAGAGTTTTACTAGAGTAAACAAAATTTATATTGAACAGATCTAGGATATTTGTATATTTTATCAATTTAATCAATCTAATTAAGTTGATTTATTAAATTGATTTTGGCTCCTACCTTTAAAATTTTTCAGTTTTTAGTTGATTTTTTTAAAATTTTGTTATTTTATCTTTCGGTTTATAATTAGTTTCTTAATTTTTATTATTCATTTTAATTAAATTAGTATGAATGATTTAAAAACTAGATTGATCCATTAGCCATCGCAAATTTCAACAAGTTATTACTATCAAAACTAAAAAAAATTAATATCCTACAATCTGATAAAATTTGAAAATTTTCAGATCGAACTAGAAAAAAATTAACTAACAAATTAAATCACAAAATAATCTAAATTTCATTCTTATTTTATTAAAAAAAGATTTAGAAAGCAATAGGTATGGAAAGAAATTTTAATGCATAGTTTCTGAAGATTAAACTCATTTGCAATATTAAACAAATAAACAAAGAGAAAAGAAAAATTAAAAGATTATATTGTCAAATAATTGGAAAATTTTATTTTATGAAATGCCAAATTATGAAAGGAAAGATAGAGAGAGAAAAAGGAAATAAAGAGAAAATAAAAATTTTGAAAATATATATAGTAGAGCTAAAATGACTAAATCACCTATGTATTAAAAGACAAAAATACTCTTTTTGAGGTACCTGGTAACTGATATCTCTCCCAAAGTGACTTGCTATTACAGGTCACAATTTTAAAAAAACTAAATCTGAGCCGTTGAATACGCGTGAATGAACGGTAACGAAAAAAAAAAAGTATAGAAGCATTACTCATATATATATATATATATATGTTATCTTGCAATTGTAGCATTCTATTGTAAAGACACCAAAATTAGAATTTTACTTTTGAACGAGTTTCATAGTTTGCTTGTGAATGAATCATCAAACATGAAGTGCAGCGCAGGGGTGTTCTGTATATTAATGAATTCAGTCAATAAATTAGATTATTATCTTTAAACGTCCAAAATAAGATCTCAGAATTATAGTGAATGAGATATGCTTCATTTATTTTTTTTATAAATAAATTTAGCTGAAAATATAAAACAGTTATTATTCAAAGTTAGAACCTTAGATGTCAACTATATATTTAATTAATTGTGGTTTATTGGTATATATGCTGGACGCTGCCATGCATGATATATACCAAAATACTAGTCTAGCAGTAATATACCAATTGCAGATCATGAGGTTGGAACTTCTAAGTCTCCATGTAAACAAAATAGTTTTTGCGTGTCTCTGACTTCAGGTTTGATATATTGAAAATTTTCTTTAAAAAAACTTAAGTATATTGCTTGATTTTTTATTATTATTATTATTTTTTTGACAGAGATGTGTTTGTTGACATGGATATTAGAAATTTCCTTGTTTGGACCATTTTAATCTTTCCATACCTTGTGATGTTGTTATTTGTTAAGAGCTGAGATTTCATTGTCGATATTATAAAACTGGGATACATTTTACTCAATTTTGTGACGTATAAGAAAAGCATATATGGACAATAAACTTCAAAGTGATTCTTAATTAACTCTATCAATTCTCCCTCAAAAAAAAAAAAAAAAAAAAAAANTGGTATAACGGCAACTTTTAAACTTTTCCAAACTTCACTTTTATCCATTTGTTCACTCCACACATAAACTTAGTTTGTGATCATCAAATTATAATGGATACCTCGCGGACTGATCGTGGCATCGTTTGCATATTTCCCGCTCCGTCCCTCCAAATTTTTCAATGCCCGATGGCGATCCTCGCTCCGTCCGTCCAAGTTTTTCAATGCCCGCTGGCGATCGCCATCCACGTCGACTCGAACAAGTCCACCTATGCTTGAACTTTTCGAGAAAAATATATATAAATATGTACATGTTGATATGCAAATCCTTTTTAGACCATTATTTGCTTATGTTACCTTACACACTACTTATTCCTTCGCTTGCCAAGGAAGGCGTCGGCAAAACCCCAAAGTACCCCCCAAAAAAAAAAAAAAAAAAAAAAAAAAAAAATCTATCGGCCTTAATCCAATGGCAAAAAATCTAAAAGTACCAATGACTTGGTACTTTTAAAAGCATAGGAATTCTATTATATATATTAGATTTTTTTTTTCTATTTTATTCTTCAAAAACCGTTCATAAGAAAAAAGTTTTTGTTTTCCTAAAAAAATCTGGAAAACGAAAATAAAAATTTTCCGTGAAATATGGAATAACTTTTCAAAAAAAAATATTTTTTTCGCAAACCAAACACATGGAAAAAAAATTTTCATCTTGGAAAATTTTTTTAGGGTATTTTCCAAAGAACCAAGTAGGCCCTTAGGACCTTAGGTATCAACTATCAGGACCTAAGCTATTTGCGCTAATGACAATCAGTAATTCTATTAAGTTGTATGTTATTATAGGCAAATCGAATATAACTGTTTCGGAACCAAATTATTGGGTTGTATCTTTACAAGTTTGTAAATCCAACTTTTTTTAGATTCTAGAATAAGCTATTCATGATCAATAATAATTTGTATATTAGAAATATTTTCTTTTGTGATTGTGGGATAAGATTTCGATTTTACTTCAATTGCAAGGCCTTGATAGTGGCGATTTGTTAGAAGATCACGTCACCAAAGAGGATTTATTTTATTCTTTGAGAAAGTAATTTAGATAAGCAGTAGGTAATTTACATTTGGATATATTTGGTCATAATCCTAATCCATTATATATTATAAATTTTTTGAATGAGGGAAAAAACTGTATTGACTACATAAGATGTGTTATCATTAAGGTTAAAACTTTCTAAAAAATAAAATAAAAAGAAGAAAGAGAGGGTGCTTCTCCAAATTATACTTTATAAGCAAGCAAGAAATTTTTTTTTTTAGAGAGAGAAAGGTAGGCTTGCTACCTGCTTCGTTCATAGTGAATATGAACTGAGTAACAGAAGTGAAGCAATTGACCCCGAGAATCATAAAAGTTCCAAACAAGAGCTGCCTAAAAAAAAAAAAAAAGCAAGCAAGAAATTAATGTAAAGTATTTACATTTGAGGCTATATATTTATAGGAGTTTTCCCTTATAAAAGGAGTTCAAAATCATAAAAAATGATCAGCACAAGAGTATTCAGTATGGGAAAAAAAAAGGAAAAAAGAGAGGGAAAAAAAATTATCAGACTTTATGTTGTTCTCCGAAAGCTTTTTAAAACAAAAAATAAGAAAAAAGAAAAAAATTAATTGTGACCTCATTTTGCCAAATAACGTGTTGAAAAGGTCGAAAGTAGAGGATTGAATATATATTTGATCAAAGCAATTTTTTAGCGTAAACATATATAGGTGCTCTACAAATATAAAATAATAACTAGCTAGTTAAGTATTTATTGGATTGAAACCTCAGTTTTTAATTCACTCGTGTTCCACTGGTACAAATTTACAATGATTTTTTCACATCTTTAACTAATTCTATGGGCTCGATAAAATCTACTTTTATCTTTTTAACAATTAGTGTGATCAAACCGAGCGTCCTTAGAGCAAGTGGTAAAGGGATTGGTGATTAGTACTCGAGGTTCTAAGTTCGAATTCTAGTTGATTCATATTTTCAGCTAAAGCTTTATTTCTAATAAAATGAACGAATCGTAGCGTGCTATCTATCTCTCTCAAAAAAAAAAAAAAAAAACAAAACAATTAATGTGATCAACGATTTGTAGAAATTACAGGCTCTGTTAGACGTAGACAGTATTTCTCATTAATTATTAGGACTGGTCCAAAGTGTCCCGTGATGCAACTAACGGGTTAATTCACTAGTGTTAGGTGCAATGTATTGTATTTGTTGGGTGCCGAACGTTCCGATCCTTGACCGCGGTCAATAATTCTCCTCGAGAAGATCGTTGGGATGTGAGACGGTTGCGGATTATGACTCTCGAAATATGCGCCCACAGAGGATCAAGCGATTAGGCTATGAGGATCGAATCACGCGGTTCGAAAACCTCCGCAGTAAATTCGCTTCGGCAGGATGAGCCGAATGGAGAGGGGGAGTCTAGAATTCGACTAAGAAACGAGCCGATGGCCAAACAACTTGTGATCCGATCGCAGGAAGAGCCAGAAGATGACTTTCTATTGAATAGCAAAAGGAAAAAGTACGCAAGTAGGGGAGTGATGCCCGTAGGGCAGCAAGACTTCAAGTATTACGCGTGAGAAGAAAAATATTTATTTTTATTCGGAATAAATTATTACAAGCTCAAAATATAGATTTCTACTTTAGGAAAAATAAAATTAGATTTTTAAGAAAATAATATCTTTTACTATATTAATTAAAAATCACCTATAATTAAGGAAAATTTTATTTCAAAGTCATCTATAATTATAATTAGGGAATCAATACTAATAACTATTATTACTCTATATTTTTATTAATTAGGAAATAAAATTAATATATTATTATTTACTTTTATTGTACCAATTAATATAATTAATATAATTTACGCGTGAGAATGAAAAAATTTAAGAAGGCAAAAAATTAATATCTTTTACTATATTATTAAAAATCACCTATAAAGAAAGTGTAACGACCCAGCCACTAGCAACAATACCCGTTGGGCCAACCACCGGCCCAAGATGCTTAAGCGTAGTTATTATCTAGCTGTGTAGGCTCATATAAACTGATTGGAATTAGTATCCCATCCGATGTGGGACCATTACCAGGCGATGTGAGATTCTAGAGGTGATAGATAGACCATTACCAGGCGATGTGAGATTCTAGCCACCGGCCCAAAATGCTTCAGCCTATTATTATTACTAGTGTCTAAGTCTCTTTAGAAAGACAATGACAACCCCATTCTCATCCGATATGGGACTATTAGGGTGTCACAGACTTTCTCCCGTTAAGGCCCTGACGTCCTCGCAGTCCAATCACACACAGCCCAAGATCACCAGCGATGTGAGACTCGTCTTGAACCAGCCCACTAGCAACAATAACTCGTTGGGCCCAACCACCAGCCCAAAGCTTAAGCCCAGTATTATTACTAGTGTCTAAGTCTCTTATAAACCCAATGCAACACCCATTCCCATCCGATGTGGGATTATTGGTGTCACAGACTCCCCCGTTAAGTCTGACGTCCTCGTCAGTCCAATCACACACACAAGCCCAAGATCACGGCGATGTGAGATCGTGTCTCGCTAGCCTGTCATCCAGACCTGGCTCAGCCGAGATTCGCTACACATGTCCAGCTGGTGAACGGCTCTGGATACAAATGTAACGACCCAGCCACTAGCAACAATAACTCGTTGGCCCAACAAACGGCCAAAATGCTTAAGTCTAGTTAAGAGTTTAGCCCTATTATATCTCCATATATAGGACTATCTAGGGTCTCACAATCTCCCCTCCTTTAAGCCCTGACGTCCTCGTCAGGCTCAGACTCACAAGTATCAGGCGATGTGAGACTTATCTCGCTAGCGCCGTCACACAGTATCAGGTATGTGAACTTATCTCCGCTAGCCCGTCATCCAGAGCCCTGACTCAGCCGAGAACTCATCTCACACTTCCGGCTGGTAATTAGCTCTGATACCATCTGTGACTCCTCAACTTTCCAGCAGGGTCACCCATCCTAAGACTACTCCGTCCTAAGCACGCTTAAGCTCTCTTAACCTCTTGGTCTCGCCACCACCCAAAATGCTTAAGCGGGTTATTATTACTAGTGTCTAAGTCTCTTATAAACCAATGACATATCCCACTTCCCACTCCGATGTGGATTTGGGTGTCAGCAGAAAGAAATTTTATATCAAAGTCACCTATAATTATATTGAGATATTTGAGAAATTCACGGATATTACATTGCGAAAGAATTGGCGGTGCGGTGTATTACGCGTGAGAAGGAAAATATTATCTTTATTTGGGAATAAATTA
This sequence comes from Ananas comosus, assembly GCF_001540865.1. Classification (NCBI taxonomy): domain Eukaryota; kingdom Viridiplantae; phylum Streptophyta; class Magnoliopsida; order Poales; family Bromeliaceae; genus Ananas; species Ananas comosus. The sequence goes on along the minus strand of NC_033629.1, from coordinate 13,273,777 downwards.
TTACTATGTTAATTATTTGAAATGATTGGTTGAAAAATTACTCAGACATAAAAAATTTAGTAAAAAAGATAGACATTTTCAATGCGAGGTAATATTGTGACAAAAAAGTAACAGATACTTTTATTTTCAATCATTAGATAAGATCTAATGGCAAAAACTCAATATCTTTACTATATTATTAAAATCACGCTATAATGAAAGGATTGTATTCAAAGTCACCTATAATTATGTTGAGATATTGATAATTATTGAATATTACGTTCGAAAGAATTGCGAGTGCGGATATTACACGTGAGAAAGGAAAATATTTATCTTTATTTGAGAATAAATTATTACAAGCTCAAATATAGATTTTCTACTTTAGGAAAAATAAAAATTAGATTTTAAAAAAATAATATCTTTTACTATTTTATTAAAATTCACCTATAATTAAGGGATTTATTTTAAAGTCACCTATAATTATAATTAGGGAATCATACTAATAACTATTATTACTCTATATTTTTATTAATTAGGAAATAAAATTAATATTTATTATTAAACTTTTATTATACCAAATTAAATATAATTAATATAATTTACGCGTGAGAAGGGAAATATTTAAGAGGTAAAAATTAATATCCTTTTACTATATTATTAAAAATCACCTATAAAGAAGGGAAGTTTTATATCAAAGTCACCTATAATTATGTTGAGATATTTGAGATTCATGGATATTACGTTGCGAAAGAATTGGCGGGGTAATATGTAACGCCCCGACTTCCCAGGGGGTCACCCATCCTAGGACTACTCCCATCCTAGCACGCTTAACTCTCTTAACTCTTGGGTCTAGCCACCACCCAAATGCTTAAGCCGCCGTTAAGAGTTTAGCGCCTATTATGGGGTCTCAACAATCTCTCCTTCTTTAAGCCTCGTCCTCGTCAGGCTCAGATCACAAATACCAGGCGATGTGAGACTCATCTCGCATAGCGTCCGCATCCACCATGACTCAGCCGAGACTCATCTCCACACTTCCGGCTCGGTAATTGGCTTGATACCATCCTGTAACGCCCCAAACTTCAGGGGTCACCCGCATCCTAGAACTTACTTCGCCGTCCAGCGACGCTTAACTCTCTTAACCTCATGGGTCTAGCCACCACTCAAAATACTTAAGCCGGCGTTAAGGAGTTTAGCCCTTATTCTATCTTATATATAGGATTATCTGCCGTAGGTCTGCACATATTGTCACAAATAAGAGTAACAGATACTTTTTATTTCAACAATATTAGATAAATCTAATGAACAAAAATTAAGTATCTTTCTACTCTATACTTTATTAAAAATCACCATAAATGAAAGTATTTTAATTCAAAGTCATCTTATAATTATGTTTGAGATAGTTGGATAATTCACGCAGATATTACGGTTGGACAAGAGAATTCCGGCTGATGCGTATATTACGCGCTGAGAAGAAAAATATTCGAGAAACGGACGTAGATAACTTTTATGTGTTCTCCGAAAGCTTTTATTAAAACAAAAAATCAAGAAAAAAAAAAAAAATTAATTGTGACCATCATTTGCCAAATACGTGTGAAAGGTCAAAGTAGACGATTAAATATTGATCAAAGCAATTTTAAGCGTAAACATATATTAGGTCTCTACAAAATATAAAATAATAACTAAGTTAAGTATTTATTTATTGGATTGAAACCTCAGTTTTTAAATTCACGTCGTGTTCCATCTGTACAAATTTACACATGATTTTTCACATCTGTTAACTAATTCTATGGAGCTCGATAAAACCTACTTTTATCTTTTAACCAATGTTAGTGATTCAAACGAGGTTCTTAGAGCAAGGTGGTAAAGGGATTGGTTGAGTGGGTACTCGAGGTCTAAATTTCCAATTCTAAGTGATTTCATATTTTCAGCTAAATTTATTTCTAAATAAATAACGAATCGTTAGCGTGCATCTATTCTCTCCAAAAAAAAAAAAAAAACAAAAAACAATTAATGTGATCAACGATTTGTAGAAATTACAGGCTCTGTTAGACGTAGACAGTATTTCTCATTAATTATTAGGACTCGGTCCAAAGTGTCCCGTGATGCAACTAACGGGTTAATTCACTAGTGTTAGATGCAATGAATTGTATTTGTTGGGTGCCGAACGTCCCGATCCTTGACCCGGTCAATAATTCTCCTCGACAAGATTGTTGGGATGCAAGACTGCTGCGGATTATGACCCTCGAAATATGCGCCCACAGAGGATCAAGCGATTAAGCCGATGATGGATCGAATCAGCGGGGTTCGAAAACTTCCGCAGTAAATTCGCTTCGGCAGGATGAGCCGAATGGAGAGGGGGAGCCCAGAATTCGACTAAGAAACGAGCCGAGTGGCCAAACAACTTGTGATCCGATCGGCAGGAAGAGCCGAAGATGACTTTCTATTGAATAGCAAAAGGAAAAAGTACGCAAGTAGGGGAGTGATGCCCGTAGGGCAGACAGACTCCAAGTATTACGCGTGAGAAGAAAAATATTTATTTTTATTCGGGAATAAATTATTACAAGCTCAAATATAGATTTTCTACTTTAGAAAAAATAAAATTAGATTTTTAAGAAAATAATATCTTTTACTATATTATTAAAAATCACCTATAAAGAAAGGGATTTTATATCAAAGTCACCTATAATTATATTGAGATATTTGAGAAATTCACGGATATTGCGTTACGAAAGAATTGACGGGTGCGGTTATTACGCGTGAGAAGGAAAATATTTATCTTTATTTGGGAATAAATTATTACCTAGTTAATTATTTGAAATGATTGGTTGAAAATTACTAGACATAAAAATATTATTAAAAAAGATAGACATTTTTCCTAACGTGGCTTTCTATATGCTTGCCACGTGTTATCATATCTATTCTATTTAATATATTATTAAATTCAAATGGTAGGTGGATTAATGAGATATTTGAGAAATTCAAGGATATTACGTTGCGAAAGAATTGGCGGGTGCGAATATTACGCACGAGAAGGAAAATATTTGAGAAACGCGTAGATAGAAAATATGATATAAATGCGAGGGTAATATTGTCACAAAAAGTAACAGATACTTTTATTTTCAATCATTAGATAAGATCTAATGGCAAAAAATCAATATCTTTTACTATATTATTAAAAATCACCTATAATGAAAGTGATTTTATTTCAAAGTCACCTATAATTATAATTATGTTGAGATATTTGATAAATTCACGGATATTACGTTGCGAAAGAATTGGCGAGTGCGGATATTACACGTGAGAAGGAAAATATTTATCTTTATTTGGGAATAAATTATTACAAGCTCAAATATAGATTTTCTACTTTAGGAAAAATAAAATTAAATTTTTAAGACAATAGTATCTTTTATTATTTTATTAAAAATCATCTATAATTAAGGGGATTTTATTTCAAAGTCACCTATAATTATAATTAAGGAATCAATACTAATAACTATTATTACTCTATATTTTTATTAATTAGGAAATAAAATTAATATATTATTATTAACTTTTATTATACCAATTAAATATAATTAATATAATTTACGAGTGAGAAGGAAAATATTTAAGAAGGCAAAAAATTAATATCTTTTACTATATTATTAAAAATCACCTATAAAGAAGGGAATTTTATATCAAAGTCACCTATAATTATGTTGAGATATTTGAGAAATTCATGGATATTACGTTGCAAAAGAATTGGCGGGTGCGGTTATTACGCGTGAGAAGAAAAATATTTATCTTTATTTGGGAATAAATTATTACTTAGTTAATTATTTGAAATGATTGGTTGAAAATTATTGGACATAAAAATATTAGTAAAAAAGATAGACATTTTTCCTAACGTGACTTTCTATATGCTTGCCACGTGTTATCATATCTATTCTATTTACTATTTAGTATATTATTAAATTCAAATGGTAGGTGGATTAATGAGATATTTGAGAAATTCACGGATATTACGTTGCGAAAGAATTGGCGGGGGCGGATATTACGCGTGAGAAGGAAAATATTTGAGAAACGCGTAGATAGACTTTATGTTGTTCTCCGAAAGCTTTTTAAAACAAAATATAAGAAAAAAAAAAAATTAATTGTGACCTCATTTTGCCAAATAACGTGTTGAAAAGGTCGAAAGTAGAGGATTAAATATTTGATCAAAGCAATTTTTTAGCGTAAACATATATAGGTGCTCTACAAATATAAAATAATAACTAGCTAGTTAAGTATTTATTGGATTGAAACCTCAGTTTTTAATTCACTCGTGTTCCACTGGTACAAATTTACAATGATTTTTTCACATCTTTAACTAATTCTATGGGCTCGATAAAACCTACTTTTATCTTTTTAACAATTAGTGTGATCAAACCGAGCATCCTTAGAGCAAATGGTAAAGGGATTGATGATTGGTATTCGAGGTTCTAAGTTCGAATTCTAGTTGATTCATATTTTCAGCTTAAATTTATTTTTAAATAAAATGAACGAATCGTAGCGTGCTATCTATCTCTCTCAAAAAAAAAAAACAAAACAAAAATAATTAATGTGATCAACGATTTGTAGAAATTACAGGCTCTGTTAGACGTAGACAGTATTTCTCATTAATTATTAGGACTCGGTCCAAAGTGTCCCGTGATGCAACTAACGGGTTAATTCACTAGTGTTAGGTGCAATGTATTGTATTGTATGGAAAAATTAAGGTTTCTCCGTTTCCTTTCTAATCAAATCCTTAATCAACAAGATAAGTAACACAAAAAAAAAAAGACTTAAGTTCAGAGGCTCAACTTGATAGATGTTCACCACATTAATAATAAATATTAGCCGACACAACTATACGTTGTAATTAATTACACTGACCAAGGCACTATATATGTTCCCTCGTCTATTGCATGCTTATTGCTATATATATATACGCACTTGTTGGTGCATGTGTCCAAGAACAATTAAAACACGAGCTCCTACAACTAATTAATAGCATTGCTCTTGATTTGTTTAGTTACTTGAGATCAATAGAGACCTAACATGGCCTCTCAGGCTCCGGTTCTGATGCTTCTCTTGCTGATCTCCTCGTCCTCCTTGCTTCCTCTAGCTTTCTCTTCTCTCACAGGCCTCGCCCAGATCAGAAGTTCCGCAAAATTCCGCGCCCCATCCTGGAAACAAATAAAAGAAGCTGTATCATTTCTAAATGATTTTGTCGGCCTATTAACAAACCTGCTGTCGCCGCGGCAGCCGCAGCCAAGTAATATCCCGCAGCTGGGCCGAATCTCGAGCACCTCCAATGCCTTGACCCGGCTGAACGTGCCTTTCTACACAGTCGATGTGGGGATCGGCAGCCCACCGCAGCCCACCACGCTGCTGCTCGATGTCGCCCTCGACTTCGTCTGGACCCAATGCCGGACTTGCACCCTCTGCTTCAAGCAGCCCTCCCCGAATTTCGACCCCAGCAAGTCGAAGACCTACAGCAAGATCCCCTGCAAGGACAACCTCTGCCAGCAGGCCCCGTCTCCCTCCTGCTCCGCCGACTGCCTCTACGACGTTGAGTACGATACCGACTTATGGACACCGGGCGTAATGGCAACGGAGACGTTCGCCTTGGGCTCCGCCAGCTTCCCAAACCTCGCCTTCGGATGCGGGACTAACAACAGCGGCTTCGACGGCATCGCCTCTGGTGTTATGGGGCTCGGCAGGGGGAGCTTGTCGCTCACGTCGCAATTGAAGGTCAGTAAGTTCTCCCACTGCTTCGTCTCCTATTACAATAACACCAGCGTCGTCAGCAGCCCCTTCATGATCGGCGATTCGAGCAGCCTCAGCCCCTCTGCTCTGTCCACCCCCTTCGTCAGGAATCCTGCCATGTACCCCTTCAGTTCCTTCTATTACCTCAGCTTGACCGCCGTAACTGTCGGCACGATGCTGGTTCCGATGCCGAGCACGGTGACCCAAGTGAATTACACGGACAGCACCGGAGGGCTCTTCATCGATGCCACGACTCCGCTCACTTACCTGGACGACCCGGCCTACAAGGCGGTGAGGCAAGCCTTTGTCTCCCAAATAAAGCTGCCGCTGAAGGCGGCTCCCGAAGGGTTCGACCTGTGCTTTGCGTTGTCGCCGAACGTCGAGAGCGTGGAGGTGCCGGATGTCGTGTTCCACTTCCAAGGCGCTGACATGGAGCTCCCGCCGAAGAACGTCTTCATTGCGGATCCTGCCGAGGGCCTTCTGTGCCTGATGATGGGCAACTCCACCGGAATATCAGTGCTCGGCAACTTTCAATTGCAGAACATGCATGTGCTCTACGATTTGGGCAAACAAGCACTGTCGTTCGAGCCGGCTCAGTGCTCCATGAGCTATAAGACGCATGCATGGCCTTTGTCGTACGTTCTCTTGTGTGTGTGTGTGCGCGCGTGTTTTACCTTCGTGAATGCATGGAGTGCTTAATTATATTATACGTATCTGCATGGTTAAGTTGAAACACGTACGTGCACGCGCGTACGTATGCTCTATTTGTTATGTGTGATGCTTTTTTAGTACTTTTGTTCCAGTATAAGTACAGATGTACGAATAAGCAGAAAAATACTGCATGTGTTTAATTATATAAAAAAATTTAAAAAACAAAAATCGTGAGTACAATTAGTAGTACATTGAATGATTTGTCTTAGCATCTTTTTTTTCCTTTGATGTGCCGGATAATTAACATTTACACCGAAAAAAATTTACCGAATAAAACAATATTAGTCGGTACAATATTGTTAATTTGTACCATAATATGTAATTAGTGCATTGAAGACCTTTTACTTCTGCTATATATCAATAAATCTTGATACAAATTAATAAACTAATCGTGAAATTAATACCCTAATCTTGTCGAAGTAGATTCGGAGAGATAGAGTCAAATGTGGCGGAGATAGCTAAGTAGCAGGGAATCGGGCTGTCGAGGAGATCGGGTCCGGAGTTTGCCCGATTAGGGCCATCCATTCGGACCCGGTAAGGGTCCTGTGAGGCGGGAATGGACTGGAGGCAGGAGAAGAGGGCCAGCTGACACTCAGGCCCATCCGAAGCAGCTAAGGATCAGTTCCCACTCGAAAGCAGCCCACAAGTCCATTATAAATAATTCTTTTTACAATTTAATCCTCTGCTTTTGTTGTTTTCACACATTAGTCCTCATATAGTAGGATTGTAATTAAATAGATAGCGATTCTATATCTGTAAAAGATGTGGAGCAAAGATAATAAATCCCTAATTCCCCAACTCTTTCTCTTCTCCCTTCTCTTCTCTCTCTTTTTATCTCTTCTTTTTCACCCTCTCCTCTCTTCCCAATCTCTCCTCCCCTTACCAACTGTCTCTAGTGCAAGTGACAAAGGATTTGATGGTTGATATCCGAAATTTTAATTTTGAATCCTAATTGATTTATATTTTCAGCTAAATAATCGAAGCCAATAATATGCTATTTTTCTCTCGGAAAAAAAAAAATCTCTCCTCCCTCTAATCCTCTGTTCTTCTCAATTCGCCCTGTCATTTCCAACCCAGCGCAATTCTCAGCTTAGAGGCATCATAGGCGCGCGGGCCAAATTGGATCAGGAACTTATTCTGTCATCATGCATGGACATCAACAATGAGAAACCCACAGGTGATAAAACAGCCATTGAATCATATCTATGAGAATTTTTAAAGCAAGTTAAATTTAATCTGATGCTTCGCACCTACCTTCACTCATTGGAATCTTTCATTCATTGGCGGGTTAATTAATTAATAGTCCCCTTGAGCTTGGGTTGGTATCCAATTTCACTAGCGTTTCCAATTAGTTCGATCTTATAAGATCGAGCTGTTCGATCGATTCATTTTCTTCTAAGATTATGGGCTAATACTTTGATTTTACTTCTCGTAAGGTCTTGATACTGGTGATTTAATTGTTAGAATACCGTATATCGCTTACGAGACAATTTATTTTATTATTTGAGAAAATAGTTTAGAGCAATTTGTGATATACATTCGCAGGGGTATTTTGTATGTTAATGAATTCAGTCAATAAATTAGATTATTATCCTTAAACGTCCAAAATAAGATCTTAGAATTATAGTGAAGGAGATATATATGCTTATACATTGTATACAATCAATAATTTTTCTAATTCATTATTTATTCTTTTTGAGCAGTTAAAGCTACACTTTTGGTTCTCAAATTATGAGCTTGGTAATATTTCAGGCCAGTAATATTTCAATCCTTAAATATTAATTTACTATAATAATTTGTTAATTATAAGCTTCATAATTTAATATAATTGACTAAATTTTGATGCGTAATTGGTGTAATAGTCACGACATATTTTAATCATTATCACATGTTAATTGTTATTATAGATTGCCATTATGGTTGACTTGTCGCTTTGGTTTGGCTCCCGAGGTTTGAACCAGAGTATTCATGACCTCGGGCCCCGCAGCATCTTTTTATCGGACGGTCTTGATATGGAAGAGGTAATAGGGCCCACCCCAAACCCTCTCCTGCTAGTCGCCATTTTTATGCCAGCTGCGGGAATCACCCTCTGCTCCACGTGCCTCGGTAACGGTGCTCCCCTCATCTCGTCCTTCGCGCCGCTTCCGCCCGTTGCGACCTGGAGTCGTCGGCCCATCGCCGGGTCGTCTCTCGCCGCCGGCGAACCGCCCTGTGGCGGCTTGGCTCTGGCCGGCGCCAGCGCAACTTGCAGGGTCGGCGTAGTTCTCGGTAGCTGCAGATTGATCGGATGAGTTGACCCGATGTATCACTATTATGATACAGCNATATATATATATATATATATATATATATAGCTAGGCTGGTATACTATCGGTAGCACAGAGGCCTCCATGCTACCAAGTTGTTTTCAATGATGTGACTTCCAAATCGACGATCGACTCCGTTAGACTTGATTTACACTATTGAAAGTATTTCGAAACTAAATTTCACAAATTTTCAGCATTATTTACCTATCAAACGAATAGTCTAAAAATGAACGGCTGAAAATAAAAATCTCCTAAAAAATGATGATAAAAAATTTGAATTTAAGATCAAAGGTACTGATCTTACTCTAAATAGTGAAAAAAATTTTCTATAGAAATTTAATCAGATTTGGATTGTTTTACACTGTTAAATTTATAAACGCATCATATCTACTATTAAAATTATCAATTTTGAAACCTTTTGATCACTAGCCAAATGATATCGAAAAATTATAAATTTAATTTTCAAATACTTTTAATAGTGTAGATCAAATTTAACGAACTTGATCGTCGATTTGGAAGCCGCATTATCGAAAATAATTTGGTAGTACGGTAGCCTCCGTGCTATGGATAGTATACCGGCCTATATATATAGCAAAATGAGGCATAGAAAAATTAATTCCAAGAGTTAATAAGAGGTAAGCTTTATAAGTTCTAATAAGTAAAAATTTAAGCATCAAAATATCACATGACCACCCATAATTTAGCGACGAAAAGTATAATTTACCCTAATAATTGAATAGTAAAATATTTCTGAAGGATTATTTATCTCAACAGCGTTCACAGCAAAATTCTCACGCAGACGTATGGGAAACTCTCAACCAAACTCCTATCAAAACCTCACGAGCACAGCAATCAAACCCGTATTTCAATCCCATGGATACACCTCCATCCTCCGCCCTCTCCCCCTCTTATTTACTACTCATCTCACATCTCTGCTTTCTCCTTTTGCGGCACGGCGGCGCCGATCCGCTCTATCAAATATGCGGCAACACCGGCAACTACACCGCCAACAGCACCTACGAGTCCAACCTCAGCCAGCTCCTGCACACTCTCTCCTCAGTAGCCTCAGTCTCCGACGGCTTCTCCAATGCCAGCACAGGCGAGTCCCTCGACCAGGTATTTGGCCTCGCCCTCTGCCGCGGCGACGTCAACGCCACCGACTGCCGCACCTGCCTCGACAGAGCTTCCAGTGGCATCCTGCAGCTCTGCCCGTACAACAAAACGGCCATCATCTGGCACGACTTCTGCCTCCTCAGGTATTCAAACCAAAACTTTACTTTCGCCTTCGACAACTCCGAGCAGGCCATCATGTTGAATATCCAAAACATCACGGGCGAGAGGTTTCCCGGGTACACCCAGAACACCACCATTAAGAATTTCTTCAACCAAGTGGTGAACACTCTACTGAGTGACGTAGCCGATTCGGCTGCGTCGAATTCCAACTCCGGAAAGCTGTTCGCCACCCGTGAATTGACCATCACGAACGGCTTTCCGACAATATACGGGTTAGCTCAGTGCGCTCCGGACATGCCGGGCCCCGAGTGTCGCCGGTGCCTTCAGGCCCAAATCAACGAGACACTGAGCTACTTCGACGGGCGGCAAGGAGGACGAATTCTCGGCGTCTGGTGCAATTTGAGATATGAAGTGTATTCGTTCTACTACGGGAGGTCGATGGGAAGCGCTTCTTCTGTCGCACCAGGGGACCTGCCCGGGACTCCGCAACCCCCCGGCACTCGGCCAGGCAGTTCGCCGCCGCTCACGGTGTCGCTCCCTCCGCAAATTCCAATAGAAAGTAACGAACATACTGTTGGTACAAAAAAAAAAATTTATTTTTATTTTTATTATTTTAAAGCAGCATAAATTTTTACAGAAGTCGATTAATTTGTTTCACACAGCCTTTTTTTTTTTTGGGGGTTTTTAATACTCTAAAACCTTTCGACCAAGCTGCACGTTTTACATCTCTATCTAAATTCTGACTACCATCTCCTATGCAAAAATAATCAAAAAAAAAAATTCTAATATCAATTACTAGGCATGATGAGCTGTTTTTTCATATGAAACTTTGGCCGAAATATTGTTAAAATAATACTATTAAGGAATGTGAATAAATATAATTGTTTCATTAGTTCGTCGGAGTACCTTCTTAATGTAGCTAGAAGTGAAAGTTTGTGCTCTCTGGGGTCTTAAAGATGCATCTCGCCACAATAAAAGTTTCGATCTTTTTATCTGCAATAACGTCTAAACTATCATTTATATCTTGTTTATATAGAAGTAATTTTAAAAATTAGAAATAATAACATGTTAAAATACTTGTGCTCTACATCTACCTTTGTGTTAACTACTTTATTAAACAATCTGAAGATAACCATCTACTGTTCAATATTTGGTTGATCAATTAATTATAGCATTTCACTGGAAACATTTGTTACAGGCACAGGACGGAGAAAAAGTAAGCTTCGCATTATTATTATAACTATATGCCTCACCGTACTCCTTATTTCTTGCTCCCTCCTGTGTCTCCTGTGTATAAAAAGGCGAAGACGTGCAGGTAAATTCAAATTAAGTTTTAAACCACTTATAGCTGGAGAAGCTTCTAATCAAGAACTTTTCCTTTTTCCTTTTCAATCTTTGATTCAGAAAGGGCAAAGTTGTATCATCCTCGACCAATTTTCAATTTTGATACTGATGAAGTAATTAGGCTTTGGAAGAGTGAAGAAAGTAGTTCCGAATTCTCATTGTTTGACTTTCCAACCGTAGCGAACTCCACAAACAATTTCTCCATCGAAAGTAAACTTGGTGAGGGCGGTTTTGGGCCTGTTTACAAGGTAATTAAAGTATAATCAATTTAGGGCATGTTTAGTTTCATCTATTTTAGTCAATGGAATCAGAATGAAATTTTTTAATTCTGATAGTTGTCATTTATTTATAGGAATCGAATTTCGGTTCTCATTCCTGTGGCCAAATTCATATATGGTTCAATCCAGTTTTGAATTTCGGGTTGGCTCATTCCAAAATAAACTATTCAAAAATTCTATTTCAACAACACCTATCCCCTTCATCACTTTTTTCTCCCTTAATCAAAATCTCATTTCAAAAATTTTAAATTTTCATTCCGATTTTCATTCTGATAATGAACCAAATATTTTTGGAGGATTCATCATTATATTTTTCAGTCCAAAACAATCCAATTCTATTTTTCATTTCTATTTCAATTATAAACCAAACGCGACCTTAAAGTGTAATCAATATTATCTCCGGAAAGGAATGGGAATGGTATTTGTCAAAATCAATTTCTTGACATTTCACTCGGACAAACACTTGCTATGATATTGTATATTTCAGCAAATTTAGATNAGCATGTGAAAATTTTATGTCATTGGTGACAAATTTTGTCTCAGGCATGGGAGGTTTGGAAAGAGGGGAGATGGTTTGAACTAATAGATCCATCACTAGATGGTAGTTCGGAAACATATGAGGTAGTAAGATGTATTCACGTGGCACTAATGTGTGTTCAAGAGAATGCAGCGGATCGACCCACAATGTCGAATGTGATTGCGATGCTAAGCAGTGACAGTACAAACCTACCAGATCCGAAGCAACCGGCTTACTTCAATATGAGAATCAAGAATGAAGCAGAGATGGCATCCGATTTCATCGTGCCTGCCAGCGAAAATGATATTACTTTTACTGGTCCAGAAGGTCGATAATGTACTTCGGCTGCCTTCATTTTGTGTTTTTTTTTTTTAATTGGTTTCCTTTTCAAGATATTAAAGTTCATACCGGCATTATCGGTTATCCCATTGTGATATAAAATAAAGCGAATCGGGTTGAAAAGCTAGGGGAAAAGTTACTTCCAAATGTTGGTTGTATAATTACTCCAGGAAGGGAGTAGCAACTTGGTTGTAATTAATTAAGCATGAACCTATTATAATTATTTGGACCATTTTAATCTTTCAATATCTTGGTTGTGTTATTAATTCTATAAGAGCTGAGATTTCATTATTGATATTATAAAACAGGCCCTTTGACCCTTTGATATTACAAGTGAATCGGAATTAGGGGATGTCCGCCGGATATGGGCAGAGACAGCTAATATCCACAATGTCGTGTTGAGAGAGAAAAGTCTAACCCAGTTGGCGGCAATTTGGTGGGTGGTCTGGACGGAGCGCAACAACACTATATTTCGCGAGATAAGCCCCAATGCTACCCGGGCTCTCGAACGAGTCACTTCCTTGACCAGAGACTGGACTGAGGCCCTTTGACCCTTCATCGCTCTGGCCCATTTTTTTGTATTGAAATTTACTCCGTTGCTTCCAATTTTTTTATTTCGAAATGGTAAGTGTAGGGTAGTCTTTTTTTATCTCTTTTGTATCTATTGGGACCTATTATGAGGCCTTAGCTGCCTCCACCATGTACGCTTAGTTCATTTCACTTAATGAATGAAGCAGATAACTTGCTACCTATTTCTCAAAAAAAAAAAAAAAAAAAAAAAAAAAAAAAAGATATTATAAAACAGGCATACATTTTACTTAATTTTTTGACATATAAGAAAAATGTGGACAATAAACTTCAAAGTGATTCTTAATTGACTTTGGCTTAGTTTGGTATTGAGTCCTATCTAACACCATTAAATAAAATGGAGTTGTGGAAAAAGCATATAGGGATATATTTCTGAGTTCTCTAATGGGACCGCAGAAAATATATCGTAATTGACTGATGGCGATATGCGGAACGCAATATTACGTACGGAAACAAACAGGGTATTTTTCCAACGTAGTTTCTTACTGCACGTAACGCAATCTCCCCGCAATCCCAAACGAAGCCATCAATTCTCCTAAAAAAAAAAAAAAATCTATCATTTAATTGATAGTTGAACTCTCGACGAGTAGTTTTGGGCTCGATCGGCCCATTAAAATTGGGACTTAAATTGTGGACTTGATAAAGATCAACTAAACAGATTTAATTCAGTTTCCAATCCGGGCCCAATAGTTGTGGTCCGTGTGGGCCTAATACGATTCTGAGATGGGCCCGGTTAAAAAAAAAAAATGAAAGAAGATCATAAGACATTATTATTCAGATCATTTCTTTAATCGTATAATATATGTATAACAGGTCAACTCGTAACTTGTATGTGCACGCATATTACTAACACAACAATGAGCGTATGTGGATGCAACCAACTATAGAACTTATGTTATGAATCGAGCTAAGATACGTTGATGATGACAGCAACTTCACCTTGTCGCAGTTGATCTGTTGGAAATAGTAATCCAAACTTAATCTTAAATTTGGGTAGATCGAGAAACAATTTATCCAAATTATATGTTAATTATATTTAGAAATTTATGTAATTAATTAGAGTGACATTTATAATTTTCAAAATAAAAGTTAGATTTGTCATCTCAACTATATATATATATATATATATATATATATATATATATATATATAAGTATGGATTAATTAGATGAAACGGTCACAGTAGACACGACCGCATAAGGTCAGGAGTGTCGTNTATAAGAGCTGAGATTTCATTATTGATATTATAAAACAGGCATACATTTTACTTAATTTTTTGACGTACAAGAAAAATGTGGACATTAAACTTCAAAGTGATTCTTAATTAACTTTTCTCCTCAAAAAACAAAAAAAAAAAATCTATCATTTAATTGATAATTGAACTCTCGACGAGTAGTTTGGGGCTCGATTGGCCCATTAAAATTGGGCCTGAAATTGTGGACTTGATAAAGATCTACTAAACAGATTGAATTCATTTTCCAATCCGGGCCCCATAGTTATGATCCGTGTGGGCCTAATACGATTTTGATATGGGCCTGGTTAAAAAAAAAAAAAAAATCATAAGACATAATTATTCAAGTCATTTTTTTAATCATACAATATATGTACAACAGGTCAACTCTTAATCCCAAGTGCCAATATCAACTTTTAATTATGTACACGCATATTACTAACACAACAATGAGCGTATGTGAATGCAACCAACTATAGAACTTATATTATGAATCGAGCTAAGTTACGTTGATGATGACAGCAACTTCACCTTGTCGCAGTTGATCTATTGGAAATAGTAATCCAAACTTAATCTTAAATTTAGGTAGATAAACAATTTATCCAAATTATATGTTAATTATATTTAAAAGTTTATGTAATTAGAGTGGCATTTATAATTTTCAAAATAAAAGTTAGATTTGTCATCTGTTATGACTATATATATATAAGCATGGATTAATTAGATGAAACGGTCACAGTAGACATGATAGTATAAGGTCAGGAGTGTCGTCGATGGTGTAATTAGATACTTTTTATTAATTAAGTATGAATTCAGTTATTTTCTTCCTCCTCTAATATCTACGTTTTCTTCATATTATTTTATTTTATTTTAGATCTTAAGTTACATAATTAATATCAACACAAATATCAATTCCAATAATTAATATCAAAGCAAAACACTCTTCCAACATGATCTACCAGGTGCTAGGCTGCAGCTTGTGTCGCGTCTCAAGAAGTCCGTGAAACTTCTGTGTGCCAGTGTGTGTGAATAAAATGAGGAAATTTGGACTTCCTCCAAATTAACTTGCGTCCATGTTTAGAGGTCTTCTAACTCGAACTATGGAGGCGGTGCACGAGGCGCACGTACCGTGGTTTCACACAGAATGCCCTCATGCCTGGTGCCAGTTAGACTGCAAGTCTCCTCTCTTATCGAAGAAATTTGCTACACAATGCGTCATAGATGGTGCGTAATCTGGTGCGTAATCTAGCCAAAACTTTCTTGAATAATAAGAATAATTTATTCTTATTAGCATCATAAAGGATGAATTCTTATTTCCTGCATAATATTTATGCCCATTGATAGATCCGGTTTCTTTTTATTATAATCATTAAATAAAAATTATAATTTTCAATCAATGATCTCTCTATCGCATGCAAGTATTAGAATAATTTTTAAAAAAAATTAATATATTATTTTCGATTAAATTCTTTAATATGATACATATCCGATCGAAAAAAATTACTTATACACTCCAAAAATAATATACAGCTTATCTCTTATTTATTCTAAAATAATATAATTTTTACTGACCATCTCTAGAGCAAATGACAAAAGATTTGGTGGTTGATACTCGAGACTCAAGTTCGAATCCTAGTTGATTTACATTTCTAGCTAAGTTTATTTCTAAATGAAATAAATGAAACGGATAGTATGTAACCTATCTCTCAAAAAAAAAAAAAAAAGTTTTTACTAATCATATTAATATAAATAGTGAAAATGTTCTCGTACTCACATATACATCGGTGCTATATTTCTTCTCGTCCTTTTCGTAGTTTGCCGCGTGAGACATGTGCGTCACAACTCACATCACAAGTCAGCGTCAACTTGCACTCTTCTCTTCGTCGTACCATTTAGTCTAGTAATAACGATGGAATTTAATCATCCAACATGGTACTGGTATTATTAATATATTTTAAACTTTTTATTTTAGAATTTATTATTGATAGTCTTCTTCGATCTACATTTGTCGCATCCGATCTGCATCCAATCCGTGCCCGGCGCACCCGATCCGTGACGCAAGATGCGAGCGTGGAAGAAGGAGATCTAGAAACATCGAGACAAGGACGATCCCGAAGAGTAATAAAACGAGTAATCCAATCTACTTCCGATTTCTTGATACGTTGGCTATCCAGTTTGTAAGTTTTCGCTGCCTTATTATTTTCAACAATTATTAAGCCACTTATCTTTGCTAAATTTTGACATTCAAGAGCCATAGAAGATGAAAACAAGTGAATAGTCATATTTTTAGAAGTATAGTTTTATAATTTTGTATAAATAAATAGCCAGTTATTAAGAGCAGCCCAGAGGTGTTTCGTATATGATATAATTCAGATATTAAGAGCTGTCTGGGGATCCAATTTAATAAGTGATTATAATTAATTAGTTCGATCTTTTAGTAAATTATAAGAACTGCTTGATTCATTTTCTTACAAGATTACGGGCGAGTACTTTGTTTTTACTTACTTCTTGTCAGGTCTTGATACCGGTGATTAATTGTTACAATAAGACAATTTATTTTATTATTTGAGAAAATAATTTAGAGTAGTATGTAATTTACATTTTGGGATATTAGATCATAATCAAAATTCATTCAATATTATAATTTTTTTGAGTAAATAGAAAAATATAAGATGCCACATTCCCTACTGGATAAATCCCGGGCGACATTCCTGTGAATATAAGAGCATTCGCTTTCCCATAGCTATATATTTGGTCACTAAGATATAAAGAGATCGACTTTCTATTTTTTTAAAAAAAAAATAAAAGAAAGAATTAAGAGAGGGTGACTCTCCAAATACTTTACAAGGTAGCAAGTAATTAAGGTAGAATATCCACCTAATTTTCTCAAAAGTACAATTGAGGCTATAAATTTATAGGAAGAGTTCAAAATCTTAAAAAATGATCAGTAGAAAAGTATTCAATCATGGAAAAAAAACAAAAGGCAAAAAAAAAAAATTTGTAGCAAACATTTAACCAATTTGGACTCTACCATTTCAAAACAACAGCCCCGAAAGTTATTGATTTTGAAATATCTTCGATAACCCATTACATGAATCGCTGCATCTCTTATTAAAAAACCTTCATGGTGTAGCACATTTATAGTTTATTATTAATATGCAGTTCAAAGTGTAGAATTTTGTTATCATATAATTATTTTGTCTTTGTTTCAGTAAAAAATTATTACTGTATAAAGTAACAAGGTATTATTTTATTAATCACGATATTATAGAGTGCAAATAACGGGATGAAGAAAAATTCTATAGTTTGTAAAATTAATATTCCTTTAAACTTATGTGAACCTCGTTATCGTCGACTAAGTGGAGAATTTGAGCTTGGTGCGTAATTGTCAACAGCGACCATGCACAAAGGACGAAGTGCTCTGCATCCTCGCAGAAGTTTCTAATGCCTAGAATTTTATTCTTTTCTGTGTGCAGAATTTTTCTACACATGATGGTACGTAATCAACTCTCATTTAAAGGATTTTATTAAAGTTAAATGAAAAAAAAAATATCACCAAAAATAATTTCTTCTCAAATCGCATTCATTTTAGGAAGAAACAGTATTTAGAATTTAAATAATATCTTGAAGAAAAAGCAGAGGTCATCATATAGTTTAAATTCTTGTTGTACCGTGCAGATTTGGATGGATCAAAATTTTCTGGATCAGCTTGAATTTTTTTATTTCTTTGAGAGAAATAAAACATGCTATGTGCCTGCTGCTTCATTCGTATCATTTTAAATTTTTTTAATTGTTCCTATTTGTATCATAACTCTCATTTCCGACATAATATATTCTAATTTTTATACAAACTGTAGGCTTATTATCAAAGCTAGAAATTATCACTGTATCGATGAGCTATTCGAAAATTAGATGTGTAATCTGTTTCAGACCGCCAAATTTTCTGTCTAAATTATTTCATAAAAATAATAATAATATTGAATCAATAGTTGAATTTTTTTTTCAAAAATTATATCAACAAAAAATTAGTATATGATTTTTTAATTAATTTGTTAATATTTTGTATAATATAATATTAATAAATAGTTCGAAAAACATCTGATAGACAAGATATTTTTAACCCTTGATCTTGGGGTCGTCATTTCCTCTTTAAGGTTGCCGAGTGCAACGCGGCTGGTGCTGTGTCGTTTGAACAAGTCAAAAAGTACATCATTCATTAAAGAAGGAACTTACCATCCGTATGTAAAGTTATTGCCTACACCCAGTGTATGAGTGTATATATGGAGTCATCCTACAAAATCTTGAAAGACCATTATTATTCTAACAGCACATCACTTCATCTAAAGGTCGAAAATCTAATAGCACCAATAACTTAATGCTATTAATAATATTCTAGTCTAATTATATATATATATATATATATATATATATATATATATATATACTTATATATATATATATATATATATATATATATAAGTATGGATTAATTAGATGAAACGGTCACAGTAGACACGACCGCATAAGGTCAGGAGTGTCGTCAAGGGTGTAATTAGATACTTTTATTAATTAAGTATTGATTTAGTTATTTTCTTCCTCCTCTAATTTCTAGGTTTTCTTCATATTTTTTTGTTCTATTTTAGATATTAAGTTATATAATCAATATCAGCACAAATATCGATTTTAATAATTAATATAAGAGCAAAACACTCTTCCAACATGATCTATCGGGCGACAGGCTGCAGCTTGTGCCGCGTCTCGAGACGTCCTTGGAACTTTTGTGTGCCGGTGTGCGTGAATAAAATGAGGAAATTTGGACTTCCTTCAAATTAACTTGCGTCCACGTTTAGAGGTCTTCTAACTCGGACTACAAACGAAGATATTTTTCATGCCTGGCGCTGGTTAGACTGCAAGTCTACTCTCTTATCGTAGAGATATGCTACACAACGCGCCATAGATGGTGCGTAATCTGGTCAAAATTTTCTTGAATAATAAGAATAGTTTATTCTTATTCGCACCATGAAGGACGAATTCTTATTTCCTATATAATATTTATGCCCCCTGATAGATCCACAGTTTCTTTTTAGTATAATCATTAAATAAAAATTATAATTTTCAATCAATGATCTCCCCATCACATACAAGTATCAGAACAGTTTTTTTTTTTTAAATTAATATATTGTTTTTTATTAAATTTTTTAATATGATACAAAACAGATCAAAAAAAAAATACTTATACACTCCAAAAATAATGTACAACTTATCTCTTATTCATTCTAAAATAAAAATAATTTTTACCAATCACATAAATATAAATAGTGAAAATGTTCTGGGTTATGGTCTTGGAGAATATTCAGCCAGGTTATGGTCTTGGAGAATATTCAGGTTATGGTCTTGGATAGACCTGGCAAACCGATGGGTTGGGTAATCCGCGGGTGGGTCATTGTACCCGTGGGTTATTTGGGCATGGGTAAAATTTACCCGCAAATTTTTGGGTAGCCAACATCTTTACCCATTCCCGCCCACGGGTGGGCGGGTGAGTATGCGGGTTACCCGTAATTTTTTTTCTTTTTTGTTCTTATATTTTTTTAAGTACAAAACATATATATATATATATATATATATATATATATATATATATATATATATATATATATATATATATATATATATATATA